>NC_141022.1:19270000-19325000 GCF_052040795.2 Danio rerio
GATTTAAAGTGGGTCTTAAATTGTACAAGAAGCACTGCATTCACTTACAATTCCACCGCCACCTGCTGTTTCTGACGGGCGCGTGCGAGTAAACAGCTTTTTGTCTCGTTTTACGCTTGAGCAACTTAATAAATGCTGAAGTTTATTTAACTGAATGTATTTTAATGACATTACAACATTGATGCTGTATTAGGAACCGTATAAAATGGTAAAAAGTTCACAATAACAGGTCACCGGGAGTGTATCAGCATGGGAACTGCACTAGCTCGGCATATACCCTATTCTTTTATTGAGTGTGGAATTCTATGGAGACCCGGAAAGGACGTGATGGTGGGAAAAAAATAGGTGAAAGAAAAAAAATTGGTGGAGTGATAGGAAAACATATTTTAAAGTTTTTTTTTTTTTTTGGCGTTTTGCTGTTTTGTTTTGGTTCCAGGTTATTTATTTACCATGCTATTTTAAGTTGTCCTGTCCTGTCCTGAGGAGTCTGCTAGTTTCAAGCATGTTGTTGAGACTTAGAAATAAAAAACAAATGTTAAGTAAGGGCATAAGGAAAATTATGCCTCCCTTTTTAAAAAAACTAAAAAAAAACTGTTTTAAACAATAAATGCTTAACGCCGCATAGTCTGTCCTCATTTCGGAGTGTAGCCTTAATATAGGCAAATGGTAGTTATTCTGACAAGAGACACAGTTGTTGTTATTTTTAGTTGCTTTAATAGTGTGGACCACAATTTTCTTTTTGATGTGAAAAAATTCTTTTTGATCCAGATTGAACAGCTCAGCGGGCCGGATTTGGCCCGCGGGCCGCCAGTTGATGATCAGTGGCATAGGGTGTGTTTAGATGATTTTGTGTGTAGTAGTTTTGAACATCTCTGGAATGTTGCTGGATACACAAGATGAGGGAGCTCTCAGATTTTATCTTTTATCTCCGTGTTATTAATAACATAATTTTCATTTTTAGGTGAGCTAATCCATTAAGAATTGAAAGAGTGTCGGAAGCACAAGCTATAAAGTCACCGCCCTTTTCTATAAAGGAGGTGGAGCAGCAGCTCATTTAGATTTAAATGACAAAAACAGCATGTCTTTGCTTCCACCTAAAAAAACTTCATTTACAGCATGATAAAATAATTAATCTGTGAGGTATTTTAAGCTGAAACTTTAATGATACAATCATAGGACACTTGATAATTGCAGTACATCTTGTAAAAGAAATGGCATTATAGGACCCTTTTAAAATCATATTCCAAAAGTTTTTTTTTTTTTTTGAGTGATAGGAAAACACATTTTAAAGTTCTTTTTTTTAATTCCAAGAATATGAGTTAAAAGGATATATTTGAAACATTTAATATCAACCTTCAAATTATTCAGTTTAATTCACCTTTATTTGTATATCGCTTTTACAATGTAGATTTTGTCAAAGCAGCTTCACATAAAGATCATAGTTAAATGATTTACAGTGTAGTTTGTTTTTCAAAGTTCAGTTCAGTTTAGCTCAGATCAGTGTTGTTCAATAATCACTACTGAGAGTCCAAACACTTAAGAGCAATCCATTGACGCGCAGCTCCACAGATCCCAAACCATGCAAGCTAGTAGCAACAGCGGCGAGGAAAAAACTTTACCGATAGGGTAAAGTGAAGAAAAAAACTCGAGAGAACCAGGCTCAGAAATTACATCTATTGACCATTTCAATGTGGTCATGTCCTTGGCCCATGAACATTTCCTGCTTATCGAGCTATTTCATAGCTGTAACAAGAGACAATTCAATCCTAACTTCTTGTTAAAACAGATGTCATAACATTATTTATCAATATGTGACTCTTATTGGATTCTCTGAAGCTATAGAAATTATAAATGCATCCCAGGAAATGTAATGGGACCATTTTTTTTTTTATTTTTTTTTTTACATGCCTAAAAATAGTCTGTTATTGATCTTGTTTGGTTAGGATCTACTCGTAAACTTACTAGTCTCCTGTCTGAAAAGCTATTACCAAGTCATTTTTCAGCCATACTAGACCAGTACTTTTACATATTTCTAAGGTTAACATATGCAGATGTGTAATTCTATACCTTTTCCTTTAGGTGTTTTAGGGTCAATTGTCCACTATCCACCTTTTCATACAGTGCCTTCGGACGGACAGAGTCAAAAAAACATTGATCAAGTTCCTGTGCTGAAGTGTCCACATTAACAATTGTCTAACCAGACCAGCCCAACCACATTACTCCAAAAAGAGTCCAGTCTTTCTCCTGAATGCACAAGTCTTAAAGAGGTAGTTAAAATTTTAAATTCTGTAATCATTTAACCATCTTGTTCCAAAACCCAACTGAGCTTCATTCTTCTGTTAAACACAAAGGAAGATATAATGAAGAATGTTGGTGGGAAATAAAAAACTGTCATTGACTTCAATAATATTTTTGTGTTCCTACTATGGATGTTAATGGCTGCTTTTCCTCACATTTTTCAGAATAACTTGTTTTGTGTTTGACATTAGAACGAAAAGTTTTGAATCACTTTAGTGAGATTAAAAGGTGAGGATATTTTCATTTTGGGTGAACTATCATTTTAAGGACAACTCACAACTTTCATCAGAATATACTGTCAAGTTTTGTTGATCATAAACTCACCAAATGACAACCGACAATGACAAAAATCAAGCAAGCACAAACTAGGACACACTGATTCATCAAAACACTGGTTGGCATCTGTTAGCCGTTTATAATGCATGTGAAAGTTCTGAAATCCTATATATATATATATATATATATATATATATATATATATATATATATATATATATATATATATATATATATATATATATATATTGTAAATAAATATTCAGTGTTCATGTAAATGTCTTTACTTAATTATCTTAAACTAAAGTTATTGAAAAAATTGTGATAATATATTAATCAGATATTGTTGAGGAATGTTCTTGCATTGAGTTTCACAGTAATTTCTGGGCCTCCAAAAATAATTTGAGCTGTTACTGTATATTGTGTGTAGTTGTAATCATTTTATGCCACTAATTAACGCTTTACCCTTTCCTTTTGTAAGTTTATTTCCCCACGCTGTTTAAAATGTTGTTTTTTGTCCAAGTATTGTGTAAAATAGCTAAAAACATGTTTACCAAAATATTTTGCTGTATTTGACACTAGTTCATGCAAAAATGCCAAAAGCAAATGTGCAAATTCAATATTTTTTTCTAGTCTACACTTTTATTGTTATTTATTGTAATTTTCTGTAATAAAGATATTGAAAAAAACATGACAGAATGATGTTTCTGTTTTACAAACAGTATATTCTACCCCCTACTCCTTAATATAATCATCAGGAGACAATCTGCATTTGTACATTTTTCAAATGCTTCATCCAGTGTGGTTTATAAGCATGTTACCCATTGGGACACAACTGTGGATTCAGGTTTAAGTCCCCACCAGGATATAAAACAAGTACACACTCACATACACGTACATCTATTTTTATAAGGTCATCCTATAGACATAATGATTTTCATATTGTACAAACTGTATTCCCCAGCCTACCTCTAAACCCAAAAGTCACAAGAAATAAAATCTGCATTATACGTTCAAAATACATTCATTATGCGTTAATTTTGAGCCATTTCTTTATTGTTACAAAAAATGTCCCCACGAGGTCAAAATATAATGGTGTTTTTATACCTGTGGGGACACTGGGCCCCATAAACACACAAGGTATGCACATGCCCACACACATGTACACAGATATGAAAATAGTATGGGACCACTTGACAATTCCGTTTCACTGGATTTATTTGATTTATGTACGTTTTAACATTTATTCATTTTCTTTGCTTAGTCCTTTTATTAATCGGGGGTTGCCACAGCGGAATGAACCACCAACTTATCCAGCAAATGTTTCAGCAATTGCCCTTTCAGTCGTAACCCAATACATTACGGGCAATTTAGCTTATTCATAGCTTATTTATGGCTTTTGGGGGAAACCAGAGCACATGCAAACTCCTCACAGAAATGCCAGCTGACTTAGCCAGGGCTTGAACCAGCAACCTTCGTGCTATAAGGCGACTGCGACCTACTGAGGCACCGAGTCCCTAACACCCTATGGGTTAAAATAAAAATATTTTCAGAGCATGTTGATAAGAATAACAATTTTTATCATTTGGTTTGATTGACAATTGGGGTTTTACACCAAATATGTAAAGTGTGTGGATGAATGAATATCAACTGTGTCCGTTTAAAAAGATTGCATGTTTCAATGAGCAGTGTACTTTTAAATACTTTTATTTTTACTGCTAGGTAAACCTTGAAGGACTAGTTGACAAAATGTACCGCCGGTGAACTGCACTTCACCTTGGCCAAGAGTGTCGGAATGTTTTCGTGTCAAATGGCCTCTTCTCTCACATTACATCACACACAGCTCAGCCCTAGCGGTGGGGTTTGTTTCTACCGGAAGGCTGTTCTGGTCGTAATAGATTTTGGGCAACATTAAACGAGTTAACTTTAAAAAGTACTAGTACATTTTTTAGAAATACATTTGTTTATTGTTTCATGGCGTTCGGTTAATTTAATAGACGTGTTTTAGTGTTTTATGAGTGACGGAACGGCGTTACATGAGGTTACATCATGCGAGTTTCCACACGGAGGTTTTATTAGCTGGACCGTAACAGCTCATACAGAAACAAAACCGACTAGCAACACCAGTCTATGAAATTCTGATCACCTTGACTTCTGCATAGGTTACTTCATCACTATTTTTATTTGAAGACTTACACGAGACGATGGGAGTGCCTAAGTTTTATCGATGGATATCAGAGCGGTATCCGTGTCTGAGTGAAGTTGTCAAAGAGCATCAGGTGAGCTAGTTTGGCTAAATATAACAGGCCGCATAGAGATCATTACAGATCTGAGAACAGAAAATCTGCCTTTACACTTTACCAAGCTACAAAACACTACAATTATTTTGCCTTCGCCCTTAACATGTTACGTGTAAAGTAAATTTTATCATTTTATAAAAACTATTTTTTTCTCCGATGTACAACAACATAATGACTGCTTCAAAGATTTTGAGAACTGTCTTATCTAGTCAGACAACATTTTATGATATGAAGCCTAGAGGTTATGGCATAGAGGTAAAGTTGGTTTTATATTCGGATATTCAGACATTCTTCTGAACTATATAATTTCAGAAAAGTATTCTTTGCAAGTTCTAAATAGGGAAACCATGATAGCAGCCAATGACTATCAAAGTACAACATTGTTCACAGTGAACTCGATAATGTTAATGTTGTTTAGAAGTCATACTTGCATGCTAATTCCGATCGAATGTTCAAAGTAACATGGTAAACAATATGGAGACTGCTTATTGAACGAATGTGTAAGTATAAAACCAACTTTACCTCTTCTTACTGGCTAGGTTTTTTAAACACGGGTTTTGTTCTGTATTCTTTGTTTTTATTGTGGTAAACTAGTTATAGAGACGAATTTGGAGATTTCTTGTCAATAGTACAGAATAATTGTTAGCTTTTCAATTTCATTTGGCTACTTTATTTTTTTTCTAGTCATTTTTTATACACACATAAACACACAGTGCTCAGCATAATTGAGTACACCTCATTTTGAAAATAAATACTTTTGTCCATTTCTCAGTGATTATAGGCAATGTATTTTTTAATGCGTTTAAACGAAACAGATTTATTATTACAGATATATTTATTAAAATAATATTTTAGTCACCAAACATATTTAGAAATTAAAAGATAATACAATTAAATCCAAGCAAAATATTGCAAAAAGAACAAAAAACAAATTACGACCTACAAAAATTCGACAAAATCGTTACATTTTTTGTTTGCTTCTTGATTTTTCCTCCTTTTAAATATAGTAATAAATATTTTTGTATAACAGAAATTTGGGTGTACTAGTTTTTGGACAATTATCGTAAGTTATTTTCTTAGATAATCCCCAGATTTGGCTTCATTACTGACTAATCTATATATATTTATATATATATATATATATATATATATATATATATATATATATATATATATATATATATATATATATATATATAATGATAAAAAAAATTAGCCAAATTAATTTAAAAAACAAACAATTATTCTGTACTATTTACAAGAAATGCCCAAATTCAACACTATTATAACTAGTTTACTACAATAAAAACAAATAAAAAAGAATTATATAATATATTATTTAAATTATGTTTTAAATGGTATTAATAAATTTTTATTTACATATTTTTAGAAATCTGTTCTTTATCTTTTATACAAATACAGATTTGTCAGTTTTTGAAAACTGATTTTTCATTTTTTTGCTAATTTAAATTTTATATTAATAAACGCTTGACTTTAAATGTTAATGTATATGGGATAAAGATGAGACATCCCTTTTTTGTTTTCAAATATGTTTGAAAAATTGTTCATGTACGTTTAAAAGAATAGACATTTCAAAATCAACGCAAAACAAAAATAAAGTGTTTAATGTTTCAAATACATTTTGTGACGATAAAGTGTCAAAAGATGAGAGGCTGTTTTACATAATAATTTTATCAAAATGGATACATCTATGCCAAAATTTACCCACATTCTTATTTGCCCCTGTTCTTATCAAAATATCTGAGAGTTAAATGGTCATTAATATGTCTTTTCAGGGTTCAATGCTAAGGATTTTTTCTACTGGCCCAATCAGATTTATACTTGCCCTGACAAAATTTTTACCGACCCCACCAAAAATGTAAAAAAGTTATTAGCTATTTCTTAGCCACATATTTTAAATAATGTGTCAAAAATAATGTCTGTGAATCTAAAATTAAAATACCTAAAAACAAAAATGCTAATATATGTATAATGAGCAAAATACATGGTGTTATGCAAACAAAAAAAAGCAGTATGGAAAATGTGCAAGTATTTTATTGCAGTAATAAACTAGGGCTTGACGATTTGGCCTAAAATCTAAATCTTGATTAATCGGAACGTTTTAGCTCGATTACAGTTAATAAACGATTATTTTACTTATGGTAAACAAATATGTGATAGTTATCATTTTTGTCCCAGAAAATTAAACAGAACTTAAATGTATATATAAATGACCATTATCATGTTTGTATTGTGTTGACTTCGCTTGCAATCAAATTGTTATCTTAAAGTTGCATCTATGTAATGCAGTTGAAGCTGTTTTTTCAATTATCACTTTATTGTTTGTGACATTATTAGGTTTTGTCAAGATGACACAAGCTTACATGTGTTCTCTCCACCTTCACAGATCCCAGAGTTCGACAACCTGTATTTAGACATGAACGGGATCATCCACCAGTGTTCGCACCCAAATGATGAGGATGTGCACTTCCGTATTTCTGAAGAGAAGATATTCGCTGACATTTTTCACTATCTGGAAGTGCTCTTTCGCATCATTAAGCCAAGGAAAGTGTTCTTCATGGCCGTCGATGGAGTCGCACCCAGAGCCAAAATGAACCAGCAGCGTGGGAGAAGATTCAGGTATAGCAAAATCTAGAAGCTGTCGACATGCTTTAACATGTTATAAGCATGATCTCTAGTACATTAAGATGTTGCTAAAGTGTTATTTTTATCACATTGCTGTAAATTTATTTTAATTTTAAACATGTTGCTCATGTTTTAACACATTACTAGCATGGTATAGCATATTTTAGAATGATTATTGTATGTTTTAGCATGTTACTAGTAGGTTTTAACAAGTATTAGTTAACATAGTAATAACAACACATATTAGCACATTTTAGCATGTTTTAACACACTGCTATCGTATTTTAGAGTACTGCTATCATAACGTTATAGGTTTTGTCATGTTAACATTACTAGCGTTTTTTTGTTAATATGTCGATAACATGTTTCTGGAATGTTTAAAATATTGCTAGGACGAAAAAAAGTGTTAGCTTGTTTTAGCACCTAAATTAGCATGTTGTCAACATAACTCAAGCAAGGTTAGCACAATGTTTGCATGTTTCTAGTGTGAGGTAACATGTTGCTACCAGCATGAATTAATGTTAGCTAATATGTTTCTTGCCTGGTTAACATCGTTAGCATTACTAAAAGTTGTTAGCATGTCCTAGACTTGTTACTCACCTTTACTAACCATAGTAAACTTTAATATTTGAGTCTTTTGACGCCGTCAGTGAAAGTCTATGGGATTTTCATAAGCTCTTAAAGCCAACAGCTCATTTAGAAAGTCACAACTCACAACTTGTTTGTGTGTGTTTTAAAGGTCAGCAAAAGAGGCAGAGGAGAAAATCAAGAAGGCCTTGGAGAAGGGAGAAGTTTTGCCCACAGAGGCCCGATTTGACTCTAACTGCATCACTCCGGGTTTGTGTTCATTTATCGCTTACATATTGTCTTAGTGATGTCAAATGTATTATTCATCATTATCTGCAGGGTACATAAAAACTTCAGACTATTGATTTTGTTATGGGGATTCACAGTAGCACTGTAATAAAGGGAACTGTTCTCTCAATTAATTAATTGCTTATTAATGTGCTTGTTATTAACATATTATATAATGTGCTTATTATTGAAATATTATTTATAACATGGTTATAAAGTGCAAAGTTTGCATGATCATATTCTACATCCATTATCTTACTTAATATCTAAATTTCACTACTTAATAAGCAGCAAATTCTGAGTTGATTAAGGCAAAACTCATCATTATTGTTTTGTTAATAGTGAGTGAATTTACCTTTAAAATAAAGTCTAAACAAGTTTTCTTGAGGATCTTAACCTTTATTTTATGTGATTGTTGTAGGAACGGATTTCATGGCCAGGCTACAGGAACAGCTTAAATATTTCGTTCACAATAAACTGTCCACAGACAAAACATGGCAGGGAGTGAATGTGTATTTGTCTGGTCATGAGGTAAGTTTGCATGACTTCAGAGCTTTATATTTATATGTGTGTGTGTGTGTGTGTGTGTGTGTGTGTGTGTGTGTGTGTGTGTGTGTGTGTGTGTGTGTGTGTGTGTGTGTGTGTGTGTGTGTGTGTGTGTGTGTGTGTGTGTGTGTGCACGTGTGTGCACGTGCGTGCCCTTCAGTGAAATTAATTTGACTTTTATTTCTCCACAGACCCCTGGTGAAGGAGAGCACAAAATCATGGAGTTCATTCGCTCTGAGAGCACCAAACCGGGTCATAACCCAAACACAAGACACTGCCTTTATGGCCTGGATGCCGATCTGGTGAGTACAGTTGCCAACAGGGTTGCCAAGGGTCCATGAAATCTTGTGGAAAGAAAAAACTGAAAACAAAATGTTGAGGACCTGGAAAGTTTTCAAACAGAATCCTGGATACAGGTCCTTTAAAGTGCTTATATATTTTGTGCTAGACATTATCTGATAAAATAAAAATCTAGATTTCCCCCTCTGGTTACATGAGGCCAAGCTCTTATTAAAATATTTATGTAAAAATCAAAGTGATAGTTCACCCAAAAATTACAATTCTGCCATCATTTACTGTCCCTTGAGTTGTTTCACACTTGTTTGAGTTTTTTTTTTCTGTTAAATACAAAAGAAGATATTTTAAAAATTGCTGGAAACCTGTGGTCATCGACCTCCATAGGATTTGTTTTTTCTATCATGGATGTAAATGGGTACAGGTTTCCAACATTTTTTAAAATGTTTTTTTGTTTGTTTGTTTGATTGTTTGAACAGGGTTGAAACAATTAAAGGTTAATTTTAATTTTTTGTGATGAATATTTCTTTAATACGAGATCATTCTTTCGGTTATATGTCTGCTATTATCTTGTCTGTTGTGTGGCCAAATGCATTTTTTTTTGCACAGTAGTGTTTGACAGAAAAAACTATAACACTGTATTTAACACAGCAGATAAACACCTCAGATCAATTAATGCTAGAGGATAGACAAGTTGTTGGCAATGTAGATTTTTTTCACTTAGAAAAACAAAGTGAAGGTATCAAAAATTTAATTTGTAAATTAATTTGGGAAAACAAAAATCAAGACGCTTCCCTGCTGTTTTAAAATAAAATAGGATGAAATATTATCCACTATATTTGCCTGTTTTGTTTTTGTAATTGGACTTGGTTATAGGTAATATCAGTGTCCTATTATTGTATTTGCCAAAAATCAATGAATGATATTTATTGAATCTCTGCTTAATGATGATTTAGTCCATTTCAATAATTATATAAAATTCAGCAGTTATTACATGTGATCAGTTCAGCTAAGCTATAAACATCTCTGCAGAAAGCAGCAGTGTTCTAATTCATTTCAATAACAATGTTGATGTTCGTCAGTTATAAAATGTAGTCATTTTATCAATAAAGCAGCTTACAGAAGAAAGTTGCGGCATCAATTAGTTCACTTTTTTGTTCATATTAGAGAGTTTTTAGCATAATTAAACATTTTATTGTTTTTAAGCTGTTCTTCTCTTCTTTTTGTTTTTAGATAATGCTTGGCTTGACCAGCCATGAGCCTCATTTTTCTCTCCTCAGAGAGGAGGTTCGCTTTGGAGGCAAAAAGTCACAAAAGAGGTGAGTGTGTCATTATTTTCATTGTGTTGAGTTAAAAGTTTTGTGTGTTCTAAAATTTTTTTGTGTGTGTGGCTGCCATTGACAAATTACACAAACTGCCACTAGGTGGCAGCAAATTGCTCTCTAAAAGGAATAGTTCACCAAATTTTTTTCAGTATTTATTCACACTCAAACTTTTATGAAATTGTTTCATCTGTTGAACACAAAACCGGATATTCTGAAGAATGTTGAGGGAAAAACTGCCACTGACATCTACAGGAGGAACAAAGCATAATTGAAGTCAATCCCAGTTTGTTTTCCAGCATTTTTCAGTATAGCTCCCATTGTGTTCTTTATGTTAAAGAAACTCAAACAGATTTTGGAACAAGTGAAGCATGAGTAAATCAAGAATTTCTTTATTTGACTAAAAATGGATGATTAAATGGATGCTTCCCCCAAAATTAAATGTTTACTCAGTATTTACTCTCACTCAAGTAGTTTCAAACTTGTATATGATTCATTATTCTGTTGAACACTAATGGTGATATTTCAAAGAAAACTGAAAACTGGTAATCCTTGATTTTCATAATAGGAAATACAAATACTATGAAAGTCAGTGGTTACCGTTTTTGTTTTTTTACTTTTTTTTTTCAAATTGTCATCTATTCATCTATAACAGCAGAAATAATCTCAAACAGGTTTAGAACAAGTCAAGGGCAAGAAAATTACAACAGAACCTTTTATTTTGGGTGAAATTTTCTTTTAATATGATTTGTTCAAAGCTACAGATTAATTTAGCAGGGTTCCTGCAGATCATGGAGTTTCTAGAATATCATGGAATTTTAAAGATCTGTTCCAGACATTAAAAATCAGTAAACTTTATTTTTTTTTGCTTGTTATTTAACATTATCTTTACCTTTTATCAAAATGTATTTTATCCATACCCTGTTTTTTTAAAATGCTAGTTTAAACATTTTTTTTTAAAGTTGTTTCATGTGTTTTGGCTATTGTTGTTTTTAAGTTATTTTCCCAGCCATTGCATTCCTTTCCCAATAAGCAACCAGCAGTCAAATGCAAAGGTTGTAGCTGTTAAGATACAGTATGTGTTTTTTTTTCCTGCTCAATGCTCAAACTGTTCCTCTTGTATTCTGTGGGGGAAATTTCAGATTATCGTGGCTTATAACAACCTTGGCATTTCTTTGTTGTGGTTTCTGGGGCTGAATGTGCACTGCCACAATGTCACATGATGTATCTAAAGTGGGTCAACACCTAAGGAAGCTTGAGATATCCCACACTAGATGAGCACTTTCTATATGCGTATATAATCTTATATATAGCACAAAACTTATCAATAGTGTCCTGGCTGGCCAAAATCTATTAGAAATCTCCTCAAAAATGTTATTTTATGTTAAATTTGGCATTCGCAAAATTCTAATGAAAACAGCTGCCATTTTTAAATTAATTATAGGTAATGGAAATCATCGTTTTAGTCGGTGAAAATCAGAATGTTTTTCACATTTTGGTTTTGCTTAGAGTGGGAAACCTGATATAGAAACAAAGCAGATGACTCTTTTTACAAATGGACTTTATGAATCTCTGACTCAGTTGTTTAAAAAAATTGTTTCATTTAGACCACTACAGTACTGTATTAAGACATATAAATGTTCTCTCTTGGCTTTGCTTGAACTATTTTCATTAATGTATATCACATCATCACAAATAAGAAGCAAAAACAATACAGGGGATATTTTTGCTTTAATAACTTGAATGAAAGGGTATTTCTAACTTCATTCCAATATGCTTGTGTACACACATGGTTTTAGACTCCTGGGATTTGTATTTGTTTTGTGTGAAGTATATTTGATCAATATTGTACATATATAGTTCTAACTATAGCATGTTTTCCTGGTCTGTAGGATAACAGCTCCTGAGGAGACGACCTTTCATCTGCTTCATCTCTCCCTTATGAGGGAATACATTGACTATGAGTTTTCAGAGCTCAGGGTGAGAACACATAGCTATCACAAATCATGCTAAAATGAAACTAAAAGTATATAAACCATTTTAAACTGTGAAAAGTGTAAAATGCTCTCAGTGTGATTTGCATTATTTTGAATCTTGTTTTGTTTGCGTTTGCGTCAGAAAAAGATCTCATTTGAGTATGACCTGGAGCGGATCATAGACGACTGGGTTCTGATGGGTTTCCTGGTGGGGAATGACTTCATCCCTCATCTTCCTCACCTGCACATCAATCATGACGCACTCCCGCTGCTCTATCGCACCTACATTAATGTGCTGCCAAGTCTAGGAGGTGAGTTGACCATCCGCTGAACACAGAAAATGTGTTTATTTTGGTGCTTTAATACTGAATTAGTGCTGATTGCTGATGTCATCGTCAGGATACCTGAATGAAAACGGACACCTCAACCTCACCCACTTTGAGAAGTACCTAGAGAAGTTATCAGATGTGAGTGTCGAGTGGTAATTTACAAGTTATACACAAGTTAATAAACAAGTAATAAACGCTTAATGTCACATGACCAGTTATTAATAAAAATTACATTTTAAATATATATATATCTATATATATCTATATATATATATATATATATATATATATATATATATATATATATATATATATATATATAAAATTTACAAAAAGTACTTACTATATAAATTACTACACCCCTTTTTAAACTTATTTGAACAATATTTTATCCATTTCTAATTTTTTAAGTGCACCAAAATGATTGGCTACATTCAAAGCTGTTTTATTGAACAGTTTTATCTGTTAAAATACGAGTTTGGTCACCTTACATCTTTAGGAATAAAAAGATAATATTATTAAGTTCAAATGAGTTATTTCTAAAAAAAAAAAATACAAACTACAAAAACTCAACTAAATTTATTAGTTAATGTTTATTAATCAAAATATTTATTAAAATTGTATTTAATATTTTCCTTCAAAAAACTGAGACTATAGGTCTAAAGTTTGTTAGATTATTTCTAGTGTTGCTTTTAGTACTGACTAATTAACGGTAAATATGCAATTGTGTATGTTTATGTGTTCACATCAATTAAAAAAATATTTAAATATTAATAATAATCCTTTGAAAATGCATAACAGGACTGTAAAAGCTATATAAAAAATAGTTTACACAAAAAAGAAGCAGCATGACTGCTCAATGATAATATTAATAAAGAGTATTTCTTGATCCGCAAATTACAACAATTTCTGAAAGATTATGTGACCCTCAAGACTAAAAATTCAGCTTTGCCTTCATAAAAATAAATATAAAATAAAAAATAAAAAAAGAATCATACCAATCCTAAACGTTCGAATGGTCGTTTGTGTTTGTTAATGTTTCATTATATTGGTGCATATAATTGAACAACAGGATTTAACGGATTTTGTCAATTCAGATTACAAAAAATCTGAAATTTGAAAATACATCTTTCAAAATTCAGCCTTGTAAAATTAAGTTGTCTTACATTTCAGATGTTCAATATTCAAGTTATGAAATTCAAATTAAGAAATTCAAATTCGAAACAATTTTAAACAGCATATAAAAATTCTGATTTATTAAATTACAATTGTCAGTAATTCAGATTAACACGATTTAAATTCAGATTGTTTTGGCATGTTATTAGCTCCATAGCCATGGGGTCCAAGTCCTGAAATGCACTGTTTTTACTGTTATTAAATTTTTATTTAATTTTATTTATTAATTAATTTATTTATTAAAATCACTTAATCTTTTTTTTCTACATTTCATCTTAATGCAAGTTCTAAATTTTTAATTATTAATTTTCTTAAAATTAATTAACAGCTAAATTTATAAATATATATTGTTTATAATTTACTGGTGGATATTTTATTTTATAATATTGTGATTACTTAACATTACATTATTATAATAATATAATGTTTTATTGTATATTAAATAATATTTGATGATGTAAAAAACGTTTGACTCTCACTATACAAAATATGCTAGAAACGATGTTATATATAGTTTTATAGGTATAATTTGCTTATTGGTTAAATCTGTCTCTGGCTGGGGTTCAGACCCTCATTTAGACTCCAAAATACATATTATATCATCTTAAACGTTGCAACTGAAATAGTTGCATCAGGTTTAAGGGAACTTATTTATCTTTTTGTTATATTATATAAGAAGGGGAACTGTAGATCTGTCCACTTCAGCTTGAACATGTTGTCATCCTCTACTTCGTTTTCAGTTTGACCGGGAGCACTTCAGTGAGGTGTTTGTGGACCTGAAGTGGTTTGAGAGTAAGGTGGGGAACAAATATGTGAACGAAGCTGCGGGGCTGGCAGCTGAGGAGGCTGATGGCAGAGACTTGAAGAAGAGTAAAGTGAGTATTAGATGGAACACATATCCAAGCACACTTTATGATGTGATTTTATTTCTCTACCTCAAGATTATTAAAGTTCTGCATTTTTAAATTGGTTCTTGTTTTGCTTTTATTTTAAAATGTAAATTTGTTGTACATTTCAGTTTAGTATTTGTTTAATGAATGGTTTTGTTAGTTTTAGTTTAGTTTATTGTTAACACATTACTGTTTAGATTTTATATATTTAGTTTTAGTAATTTGGGTTTAAGAGTTAACAGAACATGTCAACTGTGGAACAGAACGAAGTTTAGTGTTGCACAGTTTAAATGAACTCTTGCGCAAACCTCTTAGTATTAAATTAAATTGTTTGAACTAACACTGAATCCAAAACCATATTAATGCAAGGAATACTATGAAGAAAACTTTTATAAATTCAGACAAACTTATTAATGTAAGTTTAATCCAAATTTACGTTGTTCATTTTGCTAGCTCACTTTGTTATTCTTAAGGTGAAAGAATTATTTTATTGAGTTTATCCACTAAAAAACGTGAAAACTATGAAGAATTCAGACAAACTTATTTATATTAAAGATCATACTATATGTAATTAAGCTAATACCCTCAATTGGGTAAGCTGAATTGGCCGTAGTGTATGTGTGTGATTGTGTATGTGTGTTTCCCAGTAATGGGTTGCAGCTGGAAAGGCATCCACTGGTCAAAACATATGCTGGATAAGTTGGTGGTTCATTCCGCTGTGGCAACCCCTGATTAATAAAAGGACTTAGCCGAAAAGAAAATGAATGATTGAAAGATTAAAAAAGTAGCAATTAAAATAATTATGTTTAAATAGCAATTAATTATTAGTTTGTTTTTCATTTACTGTTGTTAGTTTAATTTTTTTATTATTTTTTCTTTCACATCACAATACTGTTATTTTACCAGCAGTTTTAATTTTCATTTACTAAAATACCTTGCTTGTCATTTTTTCCTATACACATGTAACATCATAGCAAGCAATAGGGAGCATGTCATAGAGGAATGGGCTGCTGCAATTGACTCCGACCATTTAGTCAGATTCAGATCTAGTCAATAGATGTCCCTTATCTAAATGAACATTACTGTTTCTGCTTTCTCTTTGTTTTCCTTCTTTATTAAATGAACGAGAATATTTTTTCTTGGTTTGAGTTTTAGTAGTGCTGGCTACACTTTTTTGCTTTTGGCTTCTTAAATAATAATTTTATAATCAACAACAAGAATCAGTCCAAGGCACTCGAATAAAGTGAAAAAATTAAAAAGCCTTTATTCACATGGCTAGATCTCTAAAAACCAACGCGTTTCGGCAGAAGTCTGCCTTCATCAGGGTAACAGTGATCAGGTGCGTCTAGAGTCTCTTTTGAGTACTACGGTCACATGACTCATTTAAACATCTCAAATGGCACTCAAATAATTTAACAAGCAAACTCTACTACCATAATGAGGTTTTCTATAGATGCTTTACAGATCGTCATTATACATTGATGTATGTGTTTATATGTATGTATGTATTTTCCATGTATAGGTATATGTATATATTGTATATATGTATGTGTATGTATGTATGTATGTATGTATGTGCACATATATATATATATATATATATATATATATATATATATATATATATATATATATGTATGTGTATATATGTATGTATATATATGTATATGTGTATGTATGTACATATATATATATATATATATATATATATATATATATTCTTTTTTCTTCTCTCTCTCTCTCTCTTTTCCCACATATGCAAGTGGGTGTTTGTGTATCTATGCCGAATTTATGATGGTAGTAGAGTTTGCTTGTTAAATTATTTGAGTGCCATTTGAGATGTTTAAATGAGTCATGTGACCGTAGTACTCAAAAGAGACTCTAGACGCACCTGATCACTGTTACCCTGATGAAGGCAGACTTCTGCCGAAACGCGTTGGTTTTTAGAGATCTAGCCATGTGAATAAAGGCTTTTTAATTTTTTCACTTTACTCGAGTGCCTTGGACTGATTCTTGTTGCAGATTTGATGAATCTCTTACCCAAAGAGCACCGACCATACATTTGAACTTACCCCAGAGCGCTTTTTGTTTTTTTTTTTCTGAAATAATTTTATAATGTTTTCATATATAGGCGATGCTTCTTATATGGCATTTAAACATGTAAAAGACCAAGATAAATGTTAGAATAATGACAGAGTGTTTTTTGTGTTTGTTCTTTTTGTGTTTAGTCTTCAGACGACTCTCTGTGTCTCGCGGCTCTTGATGGAGTCAGAGATTCTCACAGCACTGCAGGAAGAGGTACACAAATCCAGACTCCACATATTGTTAATAACTGTTCTAGATGCTTTCATGAGCGTAGCCAAAAATGTATATTTTATAGTCATTTGCTTACCTTCATCTATTGCGTCATCTAAAAGTACATTTAGATTTGCTCATCCTCCAAACCGGTTTGAGTTTCTTCTGTACACTAATGAAGATAAACTGAAGAATGTTGGAGAAAAGCAGCCATTGACTTCTGTGGTATTTTTTGTTCTTAATGTATATGCCAATTGCAGCTTTTTTTCCTTAACATTCTGCAGGATATTTTGTTTTGTGTTCAACAGAAGAAGAAAAAAAGTTTAGAACGAACTGAGTAAATAGTGAGGAAAGTTTTGTTTGCCCCTTCAAAGTGTTTAGAGTTTGCAATGTTTATTTTGCTAGCTCACATTTTCATGCTTAAGGTGCAGAACTAATGCATACATAAAAGTTAGTCCACTTTAAAAGTTTGTTTTGGTAATCTTTAAACAAAGTCTGTGCATTTGCTTCTGCGTTTGGATTGGCGGTCCTTATCTGTTGATATCAGTTTGACAGTTTTAGCCACAATATTCTTAGCCACGCCCCTTAAACTGTTTGTTTGCTATGAGGGAAAGCAAAAGCTCTGCCCCTACTCAGAATTCCATTTCAGTTGGATGTACATCAACATACTGAAATAAAAGCCTCAGCAGCTAAATTTGGCTTAATATTTCCCACAATGCAGCAGAAGGCGCAGAGGAGGACGGAGAGGACGATGACATGTTTGAAACAGAATTTCGACAATATAAACGCACCTACTACATGACCAAAATGGGTGTTGAAGTCGTCTCAGAGTGAGTCTCCAATCGCTTTACCTTTGGCGAGAATGAAATGTGTGTTCATGTTTTCTCTTTGCTCTGAAAATAAGCACACTTTTGAAGTCTCGTTTTCTCTGTGTTCATCTTGCAGTGAGTTTTTGGCCAATCAGGCTAAATGTTACGTAGAGGGAATCCAGTGGATCTTGCATTACTACTATCACGGAGTTCAGTCTTGGAGCTGGTGAGCAGAGAGAGGATTTATTGGAGTGAATCTAACATATAAGTTGGGCTGCGCAATTCAAAAGGCAAAAAAATTGTCTGATTAAAGTCTAAAGTCTAGTCTTTAATTCACTTTTAAATCATAATTTGTCTAATTGGTGTACACCAGGCATTATGCTTTTTTTAAACAATATTGCAATCAAGAAATTGAAGATTTGATAGTCTTGGACCCGGCACTGCTGTGATCATCATTTATTATAATGGGCCATATTAAAGAAAAATAATATACAGGTGTATATATATTACACATCTTTTACTCATTAGCCGCATTTCCACTATCGGGCCAGTGCGAGCCAGGGCTTTAATCGGGCCGGGCCGGGCCAATAGCCCGGGAGGTTGAGAAATGAGGCTAAAATCATGTCGCGTTTCCACTGGCGGGCTGATAGCTCACAGCGCGTCACGCAAACACCGCCCACAGAACGTCCCCGAATCAAACGTCACACAACCCGCCCACTTGAGCGGGAATGAGGCAGACAAAGCACACCATAGAATCATCACGAAAAGAAACCATTAAAATGAAGACAACCAAAACAAACAAATGACACGTTACTGTACAGCAGTACACGAAATGTCTTTAACCACAGACCTGTGTATTTCCATTCATTACATTTGTTCACTCGCCGACCGACTGTGCATGGAGTGCTCTCGCCAAACGCAGGGACCCAACACAGAGAGCGCACATATCCATAATATAAAGCCACAGAAATTCTCCTTTATAAATCTATATGGCATGTATTTTTTAACATCCTCGTTTTGGTAGAAGTCGTGTAAAGTTTTCAGCACAAGAGCGAGTAGCCTAATAAAATATAGCCATATTTGTTGCGCTCGGCAACTATTCACTAAAACTCTTCATTTAAAGTTTCATTTATAAATTTAACCACGTCATACAAAAACATAAACAGTTGTTTGAGGATATAGAACACATTTTGTGTTTGGGCTTTCCCCCGATGCGTTTAAAGCAGCGAGTGCTGCGCAGGACTGAGTGACAGAAAAAAAAGGTATAGGCTAGATTCTGCTTTCACTCACCCAAATAATGCTCTGTTTGCGCGATTTGATTAATATCATCGTGTCCAAATACTTTATAAATATTTACTTATATAAATATTTACTTTATATAAATATTTCAAACCTTCTCCGGTGTTTATTGTTTTTAGAAAATATCGAAAATCTTTTTTTTTCAGACAGGTCTTTGTAAAATGAAAGTTAGGCTATATATGGCTTTAAAACGGTTTGATTTATGTATTGTATATAGCCTACCTACATTGTTCTAGCTAGCTTTTGTTTATTTTATATTGGTTTATTTATTTAATGTCATTTTATATATATACGATATTTGTAATTCTTTAAATTATATTTCAATATACCTTAGGCTATTTTATCAAGATATGACACTATATTGTTTAAAGTCTACGAAAGTAGGCACGTATTTTGTTAAGTTTTATGTCTTTCTGTTGTATTTATATTGTGTATTATCTCCAAAATAAATGAAGAAAAAAGCCGCTCGCGGCATAACAGAGCTGTGAAGGAGCGCTATTGCCCGGTCTCACACACACACACAGTCTTCTAAACGCGCACAAATAAACATTTTAAACTTGACAAAAACTCTGGAAAACCTTTACTGTCTGCTGTGTTTTTAATATGGTGTAAAGCTTATTATGCGTTATTGAAACATAAAGGAGGACGCAGCAAAGAACTATAAATTAAAACTACTTTATTATTTTATGCAGCAGCCTTACATTTAAAAGGGAAACATAAGGGTGATCATACGCAAAAAGACCCCAGACTATAAGGCTAGATGTTTTCTTTCCCTTATTTCTTTATTTGTTTGGCGCATGTACTCATTTGCGATCAGAAAACTGCCCGCCTCTCCTTTCACTCCGCCCCGAAGCCCCAGCTGGCCCTCCTTGGCCCAAGGTATTCGGCGGGCTGAAAAAGGCCGGCCGCTGGCCCCAAGAAAGCCCCGCTTTGGCCCGATTAGGCCCCGGAAGTGACAGTGGAAACCCCACTGGCCTTGGCTCGCCCTGGCTCGCTCGCTTTAGGCGCGATAGTGGAAACGCGGCTATTGTGTACGGTTTTGTTAGGGTATACGGTATATAGCCTTATGTGCAACAACAACAACAATATATGAATGTTTTTGCTCTACTGGTCAAATTAAATTTTTGTTTAAGTTGTTTAAGACCTCAATTTACATTTCCAAACATTATTTTGTCATTAGTTGTTATAATACAGTGAGATTATTGTCTGCACAAGGTGTCTGACAACAGCCAGTGCTCCACACAGAGATCTGATCTGATCATTGTCAAGTCTGCTTGAAATAACAAGAAGAAACCGTAGAAATTGAGACAAACGCAATGTAAAAGAACTTTGGCCACATCTCTATGATGTTTACAAAAAATCAAGCTGCAAAGCAACAGTAGTGTTCAAAGTGTTCCGCACTTGTGCAAAAATGCTATAAAATAAGGATGCTTTAAAAAAATAATATGCAAATACTTTTTATTTTGTCAGTTCACTTATATCATCTAAATCAGTGGTTCTCAAACTGTGGTACGTGGGCTTTCTTCTAGTTGTACGCGGAGGAATCAAATATGTCATACTGTATATACATGCAAAATATATTCCAAAAGTCATCACAATTGATTTATATATGAATATTATGATATTTAGCATATATTTATGAGGTCCAAGCTACATTTTCAGGTTTTGATGAATAGGCTAATACTTTACATTAAAGTGCAGGAGTTTTTTTTTTTTTTCTTATTTACTTTTTAACAGTAGTCTACCATTTTTATTTAACTTTTAAAAGTACATTTTAATTAAGATGCTAAAATTGTTTTGTTTGTTTGTTCGTTTGTTTGTTTTTTACCTGTAAGCACAGTGCAGTGTTAATGTTCAAAGTATTTTAATTGTGGCTGATAATAATAAATTTTATTAATAACAAGAATTAATCTCCCTGGATTTTGGAATTGTAGCTGCTTAATTAGGCCTACAACGTTACTGTATTTCAGTACTGCTCATTATGGTGGTACTTGGAGAGAAATTTTTTTCTGAGGTGGTACTTGGTGAAAACAGTTCGAGATCCGCTGATCTAAATCTAATCAACATTTGCTAGGACCACACTTTGCATTTAAAACACTTGGTACACATGCCAATAGTTTTTTAGTTAGCAGGAAGGTATTTGAAGCATCTTAGAGAAATTTTCATTTAGTAAAATATAGAATAACCGACTTTAAACCTTTAAGTCAAAATACTAGTGGCCTAAGACGTTTACACAATACTGTATATATTTATTAACAATATAGTTACATCTTTTATGGCTGATAGTAATATATTTTATTATTGCAAAATAAGACTAAATATGTTAACTTCAAAGAATATCGACATTTAGACTACTTATGGTTATAACATAAACAATTGACCTAAATAATGGAATAAATAAGTGGAAGAATTAAAATGAGAAAATAGCATTTTGTTTGTTTGTTTTATTTAAGCTATTTAGTGTGTCATGAAATGCCCAGATGACAGCACAAAAGATAAAATGACCTTTACAATCTAATAGAAAACACAATCAACAATAAAATAAAGCATTTTGGATCTCACTCTGTGTTTACGGCATTGTTGTTTAATGCTAAATTAGGATAATGTTGTGGACAGTGGGACAATTAATATAACTTTAGACTAAAATGTCTAAATGCATACACATTAACAAGAAAATAGTTTTCAATAAACTATATTTAAATTCATACACAATACACATTATAATTAAATTGTAATTATTAATGTCAGCACCCCCCCCCCAAATGTCAGCAAAGCCAGCAAATAGACAATGTCTCCTATTCTGCCTTTCGTCAGATAAAAAATGGATGAGAGAAAGCTCCTAAATATATATTTCATGGGCTAAAATGTAGATGTAATATAAATGCAGCATTTTCTGAAAGCTCAGAAATTTTCTGTGCTGCACACGTGTAAAAGAATAAATGCAGTGCTTCACTTTGACAGTCATTATGCAGGCCTACTTAAACGTAGCAGAAACATGTATTAATAAAAGAAATGTGTTGGATTTTGATTTCTGGTTAGACTAAAAGAAACATTTGCTTCTCTTAAATCTCTACAGGTATTATCCATACCACTACGCTCCTTTCCTCTCTGACGTGAGGAACATCTCTGGTCTCTCGCTGACCTTTGACCTGGCCAAACCCTTTATGCCGTTTGAGCAGCTCTTGGCCGTCCTGCCATCAGCCAGCAAAGACCTTCTTCCTCAGTGCTACCAGGTGAAACACAAGCTGCGTCCCAAATCGCATACTTATGCACTATTTTACGCCATTTTGTAGTATAAATAGTGTAAGTAGTGTGTTCACATTGAAAACTCTCAAAATAATAAGTGCACTTTAATTACCCGGATGATGCACTCATTCAGCCGCTAAAATGAAGTGTGCAATGATGGACACTTCACGCACTCAACGACCGCAGGTTTGCTTACGTAGCGGAAGGGGCGGAGCGATCGGACGCACATGTTGAATAACTTTATTTATTTTGGATAGTGAAAGCAAAATTCTCCTACGAGAGTGATTATAGCGCCTCCGGATGGTAAATGCGGTAATACTCACGGCAGGTATTACTTGATAATTCAGTCGTTTATTTCACTGATTTGGCAACAGTCAAACGTCATCAGGGAAACGGGTTGAATTTCCGCTTAGTAAAAAAACATTAGTGTGCCATTTGGGACAGCACTACATACATATACTATCCTGTTGAGTGTGTAAGTGCATAAGTACATAGTGCATGAGTGCATAGTGTATAGTGTGCCATTTGGGACGCAGCTACACACTATACATCCTCTTCACATCAGTGATAAGATACTGTATAACACTTTTTTTGTCACGCAAACTAATTTGGGTTGGTAGATTTCAATAACAACACGCCATTTGAAAGATTACAGTTTTATTTTTTAGTTTGATTTCCAAAAATAATTCTCATTGTAGTTAAGTTTATTAAATAAAAATAATTACTTACCTTTAAATTGCGCTTTTCTGGACACTCAGTGCACTTAACACATTTTTTGAGGGAAATCTCCTTATCCACCACCAGTGTGCAGCCTCCACCTGGGTGACACAACAGCAACCATATTACATCAGACCGCACACCATACTCTTTTTCGAAGGACATCTTGGGATTTTTAATGAACACAGAGAGTCTGGATCTCTGTTTAACGTCTCATCTAAAAGACGGCGCTTACTGAGCAGTATATAGTCCCCAACAATGTACTGGGGCGTTAGGACCCACACAGACTGCAGGTTGAGTGCCCCCTGCTGGTCTCACTAATAGCAGTTCCGGCAGCAACCTAGCTTTAGCCATGTGGTCTCCCATCCAGGTACTGACCGGGCGCACCCCTGCTTAGCTTTAGAGGGCGACCATGTGAAAATTACAGAGAACTAGCTGCTGGCTAACAATGGCTAGCTGGCTTGTTGGCGGTTTAAAATGATAATAAAGGTTGTTAGCTAGAGGTTGCTAAAGTTTGTTACCTGTGTCTCCACTTTTGCCATGGCCTCTTGGTTTTAACAAACTTATCCTTCAGGTTATTCCAAATCTTTTAACAAAAACTTTCTCCTTTCCCACAGCTGTCACAATTTATAGCCAACAATTATTGATCATCTGGTTATCTATATGATCACAGATAATAAAGCTGTCTGTACAGTCGTACTGTTTCAGACAAAATCTCTTCAGATTGTTTCATATTCAACTCAAATCAAACATGACGCCATGCACACTGTGTGCTCAAGTTATTTTTTTTAAAAATGCCGTGCACACCGCTAGCCGAAATCATGTTGCGCGCACCCATAAGCGAACAAGCAGATTCGTCGAGTATAAACCAGGCTTTAATCATCCTAATGTCATTCTAATTCCCTGAGACCTTTTTTCATCACAAAGATCGTTTAGATGAAATCTGAGCGCTCTCTCCTCCTACATAGATGGGAAATATGACACTTGCATTTTGCGCTGCTGACTCAAATGGCTATATGCTATACTGCAGGGGTGCATAAACCTGTTCCTGGAGATCGACCTTCCTAAAGAGTACAGCTCAAACCCTGATCAAAGACACCTGAATCAATTAATTAGGACCTGAACAGCACTTGATAATTACAGGCAGGTGTGTCTAATATGGGTTGCAA
This sequence comes from Danio rerio, assembly GCF_052040795.2. Lineage (NCBI taxonomy): Eukaryota > Metazoa > Chordata > Actinopteri > Cypriniformes > Danionidae > Danio > Danio rerio. The sequence goes on from NC_141022.1 coordinate 19,294,444, forward strand.
CTGAAATCTGCAGGAAGGTCGATCTCCAGGAACAGGGTTGGTCACCCCTGTTATTCTGCCTGTAGTAAAGATGCATTTAATTTTTTGGCACACAAAATAGTTCATGGAGCTTTGTATGATTACAATTAAACCATTGTAGTCACATTGAATGTTTTTGGCGTCTTTTCTTGACTTTAAACATCTCTGGACTGTTACTGTCTATGGAGAATGAAGAAGCCATCCTATCCTAACTTGTCTGATGATTTAAGGAACAATTCACCATATGTTTTGAAAAGGCTTCGTTTTGCCAGTCTTCTTAAGTTGAAGCATTTTTGAACCAATTCAGCTGTTTCCTTGTTCTGGCGAGGTACATATTAGCTTAGCATAATTAGTTAAATTAGATTTGACCATTAAAATTTCTTTCAATATAGAGTTTTGACAATTAGCTTTTTTTAAGCTCAAAGACTTTGTAGTTACTTTATGTACTAAGGCCAAATCTCTCAAGAGATCCCTGCTGAAAAATCCAGCTTAAACCAGCCTAAGCTGGTTGGCTGGTTTTAGCTGGTCGACCAGGCTGGTTTTTGAGGGGTTTTGGCCATTTTCAGGCTGGTTTCCAGCCATTTCCAGCCTGGTCTTAGCTGGTCACGCTGGAAAATGACCAGCCAAATCCAGCTAAAACCAACTTGAACAGCCTGTTTTAAGCTGGTCAAGCTGGTTTTAGCTGGTCATCTCCCAGCCTGAGGAGCTAAGACCAGACTGGAAATGGCTGGAAACCAGCCTGGAAGTGGCCAAAACCACTCTAAAATCAGCCTGGTCGACCAGCTAAAACCAGCCAACCAGCTTAGGCTGGTTTAAGCTGGATTTTTCAGCAGGGATTGCAGGGACTTGAGAGTAATTAATAGCAAAGTTGTATTTTTGGGTGAACTAACCTTTTAATGTCATTTAATCAATTGGAGAAATATGGGTTGTTATTTTATCCTTTGGACCTGCAGTGTCTTGCTCTAACAGAAAGATAGCCCTATTCACCGACTCTCTGTTCCTCACAGCATCTGATGACGTCACTGAGCTCCCCCATTGTCGAGTATTACCCACAGGACTTCAAAACTGACCTGAACGGCAAACAGCAGGAGTGGGAAGCAGTGGTGCTCATCCCGTTCATTGACGAGGTGCTTTAAACATCTGCACATACGACAATTTTAACATCTGTAGTGGATGTTCTGTTGTGTGATGTTTGTGTTTGCTTTCAGAAATGCTTGTTAGCAGCTATGGAGCCCTACACTCATAATCTGACCCCATCGGAGAAGGCCAGGAACAGGCATACGGAGTGTGCAGTTTACTGCTACGATAAAGACCTGGATTATCCCTATAATTCCCCAGATCCGCAGATCTTCCCCAATATCGTCCACTGCCATGCCAGGTCAGTCCAGTTTGATAGTGGTCTTTTTTATCCCCTCACATTTGTATTGTGGGATCACACACTTACGTTTTTACTTACGTTTGACTCTTTAAAAATGTAGTCATTAAAAATCTCTGGATGTTTTTTAAAAAAGAGAAAGGGTTTAACCCCGGCATCCTGGCCAAATTCGCCCACTGGCCTTTGTCTATCTTGTCTGATATAGATACGGACAATATTAAAAAGCCAGGAAAAAACTGCCAAGAACGCACACAACGGATGTCTGTACCTAAAAATGTCTGATAAATAAATTTGCAAAGTCTAAAACACCTCCAGGCTCTTTTAACTTAAAGAAAAAAAATGTTTGTTCACTTTTTATTTGTATTTAGCTTTTACAAACAATAAATGTGACAAACTATTAAATAAATAAAACTCCAAGACTCAGCTTTTTTACAATATTTTTCCAATTTAACTAGAACAGGCTGATTATTCATATAATCATATTAATCAATATCATATAATCAACAAACAAACTTCTTCCGCCAGTATTAAGACAAAAATACAACACTGACTTAAGTTGCTCCTCCACCCTGTCCTTAACTTCACCATCAAGTGCAGGTATAGCCATGCGTGAATAATATTTTCGGCTAGAGAGCTTGAATCGGGGGTCGATGACTGACATAATTTTACTGAAGCCCACACTATCCACCATACTAAATGGCATCATGTCCTTAGCCAAGAAGTTTATAACAGCCCTAGTAATGTCTTTATGATGTTTAGACTGTTTGTCGTAAGGTAGCTGTTCTGACACAGCTGGTTTTGGTGTCGAGGAGGGGGATGGAGGTGATGGTGATGATGAGGCGACAGGTTGGCTTAAACTTTTTATGATGCCTCCTCTTCTGACTCTCAGTATGTTCAAATGGTGGAACAGATTTGATGTGTTCCCGCTGCTGTGGGAAGGGCTGTGCAATTAATCGAAAATCCGATTTCGATTTTGGCTTCTAACGATTATGAAAAACCATTAATCGAGATAATCGATTATTGCATCATATAGTGCCTCCTTTCCAGTTGTACACATTCGTTGCTCTTAAAAGCGCGGAAATCGCATGCTGCTGTGTGTGTGCGGCGTGCACACTCAGTCAGAAGCCTGCGGTCAGCATTTGGTCTCATTCGCAGAGCTGTGCGCACACATCTAAAGTCATCTTAACGTGAGCGCTTTAATGGTTTAATAGGTGTCAAAACGCGGTGTTTAGTGGTTATTCATATTAACCCTCATTTGTGTAATAAACAAACGAGTTGAAAATCAAAAGACATGTAAAAGAGAAACCATTAAAGTGACAGTGCGCGATATTCCTGCTACTGCCTGATTTTATCATTAATCAAACAACAAGGAGAAAATCCCTCACTGCTCTTGACTGAAGGACTTTTGTAGCTGAAGTGTTTTTCTTCCAGTGAAGATGCTTAAAGCACAGTTTGTTTCATATTTTTATTCTATTGTATTTATTTCACTTTCTTTTGCAGGGTGGAAAATAAGTGTATATATACAGTTTAAGTCAGAATTGTTAGCCCTCCTGAATATTAGCAACCCTCTCCTCCCCAATTTCTATTTAATGGAAAGAATTACATTTCCCCCCCCGGTTTCACAAACAAGGTTTAATGCTATTCTGCATGTTTGAGCTGTCTCAACTCCAAATTACTTGCAGGGAGATTTCTTAAAATACGTCAGTGTCTTCAGGTGCACACCAGTAATATATTTTTCAAAGGTCATTTTATAAATGTGGCTTAAATAGCCTAAATTATCCAAGGCCTAGTCCTGGCTTAATCTAAGCGCTGTTTGTAAAACTGGGCCTTAAATTATTTTTTTCAACTTATTTCTGAACATAATATAATCTCTTTTATAATCATTTTTAATCACTTGTTTCCAATAACCAAATTTTTTTTTATCTTTGCTACTGTATGATGACATTACATAGCATTTTACTAAATATTTTTCAAAATACAAGCATTCAGAATCAAAGTGCGATTCAAAGGTTTAATTAGGGTAATTAGGCAAGTCATTGTATAACAGTAGATTCTTCTGCAGACAATCAAAAAATATATTGCTTAAGGAGGCTAATAATATTGACCCTAAAATGGCTTTCAGAATATTTAAACCTGCTTTTATTCTAGCTAACATAAAACAAATAAGACTTTCTCCAGAAGAAAAAATATTAGAGGAAATACTGTTAAAATTCCTTGCTCTGTTAAACATCATTTAGGAAACATTTATTAAAAAAATAAATAAAAAATTCTCAGGAGCGCTAAAAATTTTGACTTCAGTTGATAATCGTTTTCAATAATCGAGATTACAATTATAACCAAAATAATCGTGATTATGATTTTTCCCAAAATCAAGCAGCTTTACCCTCTGGCACATTTTGCAGAGCACCGTAACCTGAAGTTTATCAGAACTTAAAAAGCCAAACCACTTTCACACCACTGTTTTTTTTTTCTCTCTTTTCAACTATTTCATCTATCATTAACAATTAATCAATTCATTGTAGTATCACATCATTTATTTGCATGTGCACTTTCTAATTTTCAATAAATAGATTAATTATAGTTATCATTCGTTATATAACTTATTATATAGTAATAATAATACCACATAATACACTTACAAAGTACGAATATTTAGATTTGTTATCATTTTATCTTTTTTTATTGTAGTAATAATAATAATAATAATAATCCATTAATAAATAAATAAATAAATAAATATATATTTGCTAAATACTTTTGTATTTATACATTTGTATTTACAAACCTGACAGTTAAATAAAGGCCTATTGAATTATGTTAAAAATTATGATGATGATGATGATGATGATGATGATTATTATTATTATTATTATTATTATTATTATTATTATTATTATTATTATTATTATTAACACAGCATGCCTTTATTTTACCATGATGTCTTGCATATAATTACAGTGTTACTTCCAAAATTCTGGGAAAATGTAATCATCGCTACTTATGTGTTATTTTGTCATTAATTTTAAAACTGCTATTATTTGACGTCAGTTAAGAAATCATAAACAGTGTTAAGATTGATCATATTTATTCATCATGATTTTTAAATCCCACCCTCTGTGTTTGTGCTTTTAGGCAAACACCGGTCCCGATGGATGCCTGGCGTGTATCACCTGATCATGTGCGATGCAGGATCGACAGAGGAGCGCTTTACTTCTGCGGCTTCCCCACATTACAGCACATCCGTCATAAAGTAAAGAGCACTCATTGCAATATGTCATCCAATTAAAGCGGATCATCGTCAGATCAGCACAGTATTAATGCAGATTCTCCTGCTGTGTTTCTCACCCAGTTTTACAAGAAGAAAAGTGGAGTGATGGTGTTTCAACAAAGCAGCAGAGGAGAAAACATGATCCTGGATATTTTGCCAAGCCATGAGATGGTGCAGGTGAGCAGTTTGAAATGCTCTCTAGTATCTGACATGCCCAAGGACTGCCCAAACTCGGTCCTGGAGGGCCAGTCTCCTGCATAGTTTAACAAGAAACATCCATGCAGGAGTTTTGTGGCATGTTGGAGCTCAAATCTGCAGGACGGCAGCCCTCTAGGACCCGAGTTTGGACACCCCTGTTCTAGAGCTTTTTATTTGCTTTTCATTTGATGTGCTTGAGTTCAGCCACTCTAACTGGCAGAGCTGTGAGAAAAACAAAACACTATTGACTGTTTTTTTAAGGGGAGGATTTTAAACATCAAATACAAAATGCACCTTACAATGCACTTCATGGGACCTTTAACGATCTTATGATTTTTAAAGGGCAACAATTATACCACCTTTTCATTTGCAAGATGTAATATCGCTCCTGTCAGTTTGAATCTCTGAATGTGTCTTTGAAGTTTCAACTCAAAATAATCCACAGATCATTTATAATAATTTGTTGAAACTATGATGTTTGGAACTTTCGTATAAAAGAGCTGTTTTGTTGGGAATCATTTTAAATGCAGATGAGTTGAATTTGGTCGAACTTATTAGTTGTATTTTTGTTTGTTTACTTCACACAGCAATTTTGACTTTTGGTTCCTTACCTATATAATGCCAATGGAAAGCCCCATGTTGTGGGTGTGGCTCAAAGGGATAATTCACCCAAAAATGAACATTTCCTGTTAATTTATTCGCCCTTAGGTCACCCATAATAAGTGCCTTTTTTTTCTTCAGTAGAACATTAAAGAAGGTTTTTAGCTGAATCAGTGGTGCTTGGTGATTTCATATAATGGCAGTGGAGGGTGATAGTTTTTTTTTTTATCCAATCAAAAATAAATGTATACAAACGAGACCAAATCAATATCCAATGCACCTGATGACACACTGACATCTTTTGAAGCAAAACGATTGGTCCCTGTAAAAAATTCAAACATTTTATTATATAAGCAAGTGTGTGCTTGGACAGGAGGTCAGGTGATGATGTTTGTTGATAGATATTGATGCTTGTGTCATCAGACCTTACACTTTCGCCATCAAATGTGACTGGATTACATTTGAACTACAGTCTACTGAAAAATAAGTTCACTGAAGAAAATAAGCCACCTACATCTTGGATGACCTTTGGGTTAGTTAATTAACAGGAAATGTTTAATTTTGAGTGTACTATCCCTTTAAATGCAATCTGTCTCTCTCGCTTAGAGCAGCGGTTCTCAATCCTGGTCCTTGGTAGGACTCTTATAGCTAAATAGAAAAAAAAGAAGTGGTAATAAAAAAAATTACAAAATATGTAAAACAGGCTGCAATGATCAGGATTGAGAACTGCTGGCTTAAAGAACCAATGTCTAGTGATTGTGGTTTGGTACTGGGTGGATTTTGTCACATTTTTGTACAACGTGCATGTAAAAATGGCCAAACACCATATAAAAATTTGATTTTGCATAATAGTTGCCCTTTAAAATATAAATCCTTAACTCTGTTTTAAGGTTATGGTGCTTTGATGAGAAATTTTTGATTTATCTGTATTGCAGGTGGAAGAGGTTGCAGCGCTGGTTCTTGGAAGATCTTTGTTTGTGAACTGGCCACATTTGATGGAAGCTCGGGTTGTAGCCGTTTCAGATGGAGAGACAAAGTAAGTTTTGTTTGTTGTATTGTTATATTTTTGCTATTGCTTATTAGTAAGGTCATGTAGCTCCCTCTAAAGCGAGTCACACACTGGACACTTCTTTACATGGTTGTCTATACATTACCAAGCAACACGGAGAGATACCAAATGCATGGCCTTCTTAAAAACTGTGTTCACAATTCTGAAAGGCAAGGCTTGGTGCAGGTTGGTGCGACCGCTGTGCAATTTACCCTCTCCTTTGGTCTGTTAAGAGTGTCTCTTTGCTTTGCAGATTTTCATTAGAGGAGCCTGCAGGATCACAGGTGTTGTACATGGAAAACAATCCACCACCCACTAAAGTCAGCCGTGTGACTGATAAAGAGCAGAAGGACTGGGTCAAAGAAGTGCAAGGCCTCACAGAGCAGTAAGCTGAAACCTTTATTAACTTTATTTATTCACGTAATTTATTAACAAGAATATTTCGTACTTATTCCTTCACTGCCTATTTGTTGCATACATATTTTGGCCTACGCTTCTGTGATGTTTTTTGCTATATCACAGGAGTAACATCTGTTTAACTGTGAGTTATCAGTAAAGTGTTTTGTCCCCTTAAATATCTCTCTGTTGAGTTCACACTATATATATATGATTCTATAATTTCAGGTTTAGATATTTTTATTGAAATGCCCCACCTGTTAGACGGTTACACTAAAAAGGTGTTAATTAATTAATTTTTTAGGTGGCATTTTTCACATTATAGTTCAGCAATAACGTATAAAAAGGAATTTTAAGAATAAACAAATTACATTTATCAGTCTGTGATAAATGTATCTCCCAAAATAATAAGTGTGTTAAATATTATTGCGCTGTACAGAATGAAAACAAAAAATAATACAGAGGCACAGAACATGCTGAACACAAACAAGCTTGTTATGCTTATGTCACATTGTCATCAAGCATGATTTTCTTGAAGGAGGTGCAAAGGAAAACTTTTTTTTTTATCTTCACTTTAAGGATTGTTTGTCACGCAGCCTAATTCCTTGAAATTATTTGTTTCACTATCATGGAGAAATTCCCCATAATTGCAACACATAACAGAAAGTGCAGTAAGAAGTGAGGGACTGTCACAACATTTGCCAAATCACAGGCTGCAGTATGATTTATTTGGTTAGCATGTGATTGAGTGAGGTTTTTATTAGTGGATATGTATCAATATTATAGCATTTTATCAAAAATGTAGCATTATGCAGGATTTTCCCAGATTAGTGAAATGTGTGGCTTCAGATCTATGAAGTATACTTTAAATGCTTCAATGTAGTTTTTTTTAAATATATTTTTTTCTATTTCTACAATTGTTATTAATAAGCAATGATTCAAACAACAGTTACATCATCACCATCAGTTACAAACAATGCAGAAATAAAAGTGAAAACCCTTGCTTGATGTGGGAAGAAATGCTAGGTGCACATAATGAACAATTTTGGGATATTATTATAATAGTATAATATATAGAGAGAGTGTACATTATCACATAGAGTGTACATGCTTAAATTGATGTGCTCTTTTGTTTTACTGAGGACCATGCTGATTCAGTATAGCTCTTCATTTATTATAAAACATGGTCTTTTTTATGAAAAAAGAAAAAAATATTTTCTTGAATATTAGGTTTATGACAGTTGTTACATTTTAGATTTTCTTTTTGCAATTAATTGCTGAAGCTTTTATCACTATAGTTTATATCACATTATTGATCTATGCTGCAGAAAAAAGTTACTTCAACAGATATAATAACAAAAACATACTTGGTGTATTGCTTTATTGTATATACATGTTCAGGGTAATCAAACGTTTCAACCAAATGAAATTGCAAAATGATTATGAAGTACAATAGGTAATGCTTTACAATAAAGTCTCGTTAGTAAATGTTAGGTAATGGACTAAAATCAACAGTGAGAAAAAGCCAGATTTATTACCGTCACTATTTTAATAATAGTTAAAAAATACAAATAAAAGTTTTATTAGTTTTGGCTTTAACTTAATTTAGACTTTTACAACTAGGATTTTAATGTGTTTTAGTCACTGAATAAAAAAAGAAAGGCAGCTAAGATTAATAAAAGCTTTTATCATGAATGAAATAAAAATAACTGATGTTTAACCACTGGAGTCTTATTACATGGTGTTAAGGTACAGTAGCCCTGTCACAGAAAGTCCAGTCAATGTGTATGTTTTTGGCCGTATTACTGTGAAAATGTTCATGAACTAATGTTGAACCAATAATTAATGTGGTTAGCATTTGGTGCTGTTTGGACTGCAAATAAAAAATAAAAAACTTCACATTATTTTAAACTATTTAGTCTAATGAATATGAAATTTTGTAATTAAATAATTATAAAATGAGCACTCATGTCTTTTTTAAGTTATTAAGTTGTCAATAATATTGTAATATTGCTTTTCAGTTTTAGCAAGCGTAAAGGCATAGCAATCAATGAGACGGATGTGTTGGTTTACGGCCAGCTGCTGACAGGCAGGAAGTATGTCATCGGTCAGAACGGAAAAGTCCATTTGGAGAAGCAGTTTGCCAAGCAGGTCCTGCCCTTTCCATATCAGACCATTGTGAAGGTAAATATTCGCACCAAAACAAAATATTCATGAATAAACGTCAGCATTAAAATTCGTAATATCTAAACTCGTTAACTCTTATTTTTCAAAGTACTAGTAAACTTCCATTGTATCTGTTTTATTCCTTTTATTCTGTGAAGATGAATTGAATTGTTCAATGTTTACAATAACTATGTTTAAAATATTACAGAATATATACATTTTTTGAATAAGTGGTTAACATTATGTTCTTCAAAAAACTTTGAACAAATGCATCAATTTCCACAAAAATATCCTAAAACTGTGTTAAACATGATAATTATAACAGTCATCTTTAATTCATTTATTAGCATGATTTATGAAAGATCCTGTGACCATGACTAGACGTGACTAGAAATGACTAGACTAGAAATCATTCTGGAAGTCATCGAAGGAATAAATTGTTTTTTTTTAAATGTTTTTAAATAGGAAAACATATTTTTTAAATTCTTCATTAGATAATTGCAGGCTTGGTGACTCCCACTTTCAGGAACGATTTTTAATGCGCTCATAAATATTCTAATTTATCTAATGATCCTTCTTAATGTTTAAATATGCCATTTATTGTTGATTCATTTCAGGATATCAAGGCCTTTGATTCCTCATTGGCGCGCTTCAAAACACTGGAGGAGCTGTTTCCTCTGGGAACCACAGTCTTTATGGTTGGAAATCCATATTACGGTGCAATGGGAGAAGTACGTACAGCTTTTTGTGCTTTCGTACTAGCTCTTGGGGTTGAATGTCAGTGATGTAGGAGGTTTTCTGTTTTCTCAGGTGCAAGACTCTAGTGATGTCATCAGTGAGGGACGAGTCAGAGTGGTTTTCTCTGTACCGTGTGAACCTCAGCTCGATGCCTTAATACAGAATCAGCATGTAAGTCTTTTAGTCTGTAGTGCAGCTTTGCCCTTTTATATTACTTTCATTTTCAGGTTTTGCTAATGGTTTCTTTTTTTCCTTTCAGAAATACTCTGTGAAGTACAGTCCCGGGTATGTACTCGCCTCACGCCTCGGTATCACTGGCTACCTCGTCTCAAGGTTCTCTGGTAGCATCTTCATCGGAAGAGGATCCAAGAAAAAGTCAGCAAAATTCTTTTTTTTTTTTAATAATAACAGTGCCTATTTCATTTGTTTTCAATTTGCTTTAGTCAATTTCTGTGTATTGATGAAACGATTAACCGATTTTACTAATAACCGCCCTTTCATTTGTCACGGTTAATCAATCGTAAAGGCTTCTCAACACTTTGTTTCTGCATGGAACATAACTGCTACAACTAAACAAAGTTATGCCAACTGTGTCCTAGTTTAAAGGGCCAAGCTTGTACACTGAGGCTAACATGCAAGCACATTGGATTAACTATGGCTAAGAATCTTAACTAATTGCCGTTCACCATGCCGTTCACGTATTGTGTCTTTTGCGTGTGCAAGTTTGTCATTTCTTTTTTTGCGCATATATTGTGCATGCAGCACAACACGCTCACACTTTCCAGGCGCACATAGTTGAAAGAATAGTGCAAGTTCAGCAAGAGTCGCATGACAAGAACTAACCATTCAGCTTCACACACTGTATAGTAATAAAACAAAATGCAGAAAAAAAAATAAAAATACTAAACAAGTTTATAATATAGTTGATCAAAAGTGCTTTTCAGACAGAGGTTCAGCAGCCTTTGACTACATTTGTTCTCTTTAAAAGGAAAATATTTAGCTAAAATGTTGCTAAGATTTACATTAGACAAATACTTTTTTGTCATGGAATTTTTATTCTCGCAAATAGCATTTTACTCCAACCCATACACCACATGCAATCCTATCTAGCTCCAACAAAAAATCCCCAAATGAAACAATCAACAGTATTCTGAGGAAACAGCTAACTTGACCCCCAACATGTCAAAAACATAATTCATTCATTCATTTTCGGCTTAGTCCCTTCATTAATCTGGGGCCGCTACAGCGGAATGAACTGCCAATTTATCCAGCATAAGTTTTATGCAACGGATGCCCTTCCTGCTGAAACCCATCTCTGGGAAACATCCATACACACTCATACACTATGGACAATTTAGCCCACCCAGTTCACCTATATTTTTGGACTTTGGGGGAAACCAGAGCACCCGGAGGAAATCCACGCGAACGTGGGGAGAACTTGCAAACTCCACACAGAAACGGCAACTGACCCAGCCGAGGCTCGAACCAGCGACCTTCTTGCTGTGAGAAACGTCAACTGACCCAGCCAAGGCTCGAACCAGCAACCTTCTTGCTGTGAGGCGACAGCACTACCTACTGCGCCACCGTGTCGCCATGTCAAAAACAACCAAATACAATTTTTTATTCATTGTTCTGTCATTTATTTTCAGTGTAAAATAATTACTTGTTTAAATGGCACAAATATTTTTTTCACTTATTTTTAAGTCGAAAGAGAAATTGACTATTGTTTGTATTATTTAGTTACTGAGCAGCAATAAATAACTTTTTGACCTAACTGCTTCACCAAGAAGAAAAAAAATGCATTGCTTTTCTTAATTCCTAATGTCGCTAGTTAACACACTCAATGCATTTTTTTTTCCAACACATTCCATAATTTATAAAATATCAACCTCTACCCAATGGTTGATATAGTGGGTTATAGTAAAAAAATACTACATATACTATGAATAAATATGAAGTGTAAGATCAATTTATTTAAAAAACAGAATCAAAATAAAACAGTTTTGAACACATCTTTATTTTTTGAAGTATGCTATAAAATATTTCAGATTCTCTGAACTCATTGTCTCGTTTTTGTTTTACAATAAGTGAAGTTTCGAAGAGGACCATGTGATATGATTGATCACAGCTGGTCTCTTATGTGTAATAATTAGTAAGCCAGTCGGATCATACCAAAAGTACTTTAAATAGCCCAACTAGGGTTATTAAATTATTATTATCCCTCATCTTCGTTTTTAAAAGAATCCCACAAGAATCCCATATCTTCCTTTACCAGGGGGAGCTCTCAAGGACTACCCTATCGTAACCCCTTACATGCTCATTGACCAGGTGGGAGCCCTGGGCTCAATTATCTTCAAGCTCAGGGTTCTCTCCCTGACGGCATCCAAACCTGCTATTATCAAGCAATATCTAAGTGTAAACTCTTGAAAACCAAAATCGAGTGTATGTTTGCTTGAATTTTTATTTAGATTTTTTTCTGTTAACCAAGAATGCTGTGTCGTGTAAACAATTATTAAAAACAGACATTCTTTATGTTACTTTAACAGTCATTATTTAAAACAATCAAAATATGGACAACCATTTGCTAGAGCAGGTAGTTAAAGGGTTAAAATAAGCTTTCGTGTGATTTTTTTTCTTCTTCTAAACTAGTAGCGTTTTGAAATTAATGAATGCATAATAATCATGTTAACCGTGAAACCTTGATTCCTCAGACTATAATCATACAACCAAAATCTATAACCGTTGTCTCCCTATTTCTATGTACTCTACCAAATCTCTGAGAAATATTCTCTTAAAAGCACCACTTTCCTTCTTCTTCGCTGTATTTAATAATGCATAGAATTAGTTTTTCATCATTTGTCCTACTGTACAGGGGTAAGAATAATTCTGGGCTTGACTGTACTTTTGTTTTATGGTTAAATCAACTTTATATATGAATATAAAGTGTGTTTTCAGTGTTTTGCTAGTTTGTAGTGCTTTTTATTTATTGAAATGAATCAATATATTAATATATATCATTAAAATAGCTTTTAATAAAAGTTATTGGCCATTAAAATATGTTTTTTTCATTTTTGAGTTGATCAATGTCAGATATTTAATTGTGCATCTAACACTTAGTTGAAGCTGATCTTAAAACACTGAGATCATGTAAAACTCACAATTAGTACATTAGTTTTTGCCTAACTCACTTGTATTTTAAATAATTTTTGTTTTTTTTTATTTGTTTATTTATTTGTTTGTTAGTTTGCTTGTTTGTTAGCTAGTTAGCTAGCTAGTTTGTTTGTTTATTTGTTTGTTTTGTTAGTTTGTTAGTTAGCTTTTTTGTTAGTTAGTTAGTTAGTTTGCTTTTTTGTTAGTTTGTTTGTTTGTTAGTTTGCTTGTTAGTTAGTTTGTTTAGTTAGTTAGTTAGTCTGTTTGTTAATTTGCTTGTTAGTTCCTTTATTTATTTTGTTAGTTTTGTTTGTTAGTTTGCTTGTTAGTTAATTTTTTGTTAGTTTGTTTGCTATTTTGTTTGTTTGTTTGTCTGTTTGTTAAATAGTTTGTTAGCAAGTTAGTTTGTTTGTTTGTTTGTTTGCTTGTTAGTTAGTTAGTTAGTTAGTTTGTTTGTTTGTTAGTTAGTTAGTTAGTTTGTTTGTTAGTTAGTTAGTTAGTTAGTTAGTTAGTTTGTTTGTTTATTAGTTAGATTGTTTGTTTGTTTGTCTGTTTGTCAAATAGTTCATTAGTGAGTGTTTGTTTGTTTTGTGAGTTTGCTTGTTAGTTTGCTTTTTAGTATGTTAGTTTGTTTGTTATTTTGTTTTTTGTCTGTTTGTTAAATTGTTTGTTTGTTTGTTAGTTTGTTTGTTTGTTTGTTGAATAGTTTGTCTGTTTGTTAAATAGTTTGTTAGATTGTTTGTTTGTTTGTTTGTCTGTTTGCTAAATAGTTTGTTAGTGAGTTTGTTTGTTTGTTTGTTTGTTAGTTTGCTTGTTGGTTAGTTAGTTTGCTTGTTTGTTTGTTATTTTGTTTGTCTGATAGTTAGTTAGTTAGTTAGTTAGTTAGTTAGTTAGTTAGTTAGTTAGTTAGTTAGTTAGTCAGTTAGTTAGTCAGTTAGTTAGTTGGTTAGTTTTATACAAGTGTTTTGCAAATATCAACAGTTTATCAAAATTTTAATATTTGACCATTCAGGAAATTTTATTAGAATGATTTCATATATAATGTAAATAATTTTTGTCTGTAAATGAATGTCTTTTAAATGCTTTTGGCTCTGTGCAGTCCACATGGAGAGCAGAAAGTCAACGTAGGCCTTAATCTCAAGTTCAACAAAAAGAACGAGGAAGTTCCTGGCTACACCAAGAGAACAGAGAAGGAGTGGCTCTACTCTGCTGCTGTTGAGGAACTAATAGCTGAATACCTAGAACGGTGTGTTTGTGTATTTGTGGTCATAGTTAAAACTTCCACATTACCACCAGCACCTAAGTTTTTTTATGTCTTTATTTTTGTCATAGATTTTCAGAGGTGTTTGACCATGTAGCACGAAACAGCCACGATGACATATTTTACGAAGACGACATCTGGCCGGGAGAGGATGAGAATGGGTGTGTATGCAAACCAGCAGTCGTGCATGGAATTCATATGCAATGTCCTACTTTATTTCCATTACAAATTTTTACAGAAAGCTGCACTTAATAGTATGCCAGAGTTAATGATTATAATTTGACTGTTTCTTATTGTGATGCTTAAAAATAAATTAATAAAGAGTGGAAAAGGTCCAAGAGATCCAGGGCTGGTTGAAAACGCATCCAGTGAGCTCCATCTCCAGAGCATCATGTGATCTGCAGATCCTGGATGCTGGTATTGTGGAGAAGATTGAGGAGGAGCTGGAGAAAACGAAGGTGAGGATCACATACAAAAATTGACAATCACAGTTACTGTTGCTGGCATTACGTTAACAATGTGTTGATTTCTGGATTACAGGCAAAGAAGATGAACAAGAAAGTGCGGGTCACCGTGAAGCCCCATCTGCTTTTTAGGGTTTGTGTCTGTGTGTCAGTGTGTATGCTTAAGGAATGTGATATCTATGTATTGACATGCAAAGCCCTAATTGCACATGTAAATTACAGAGACGTCTAATTGATGTGTATGTTTTCATCTGGTATACATAGGGTTTATAATCTGCAATGTGTCTCTGAGACATTTCCTGTCAGAAGATGTTAAATAGATGTTTAGAATGTGTTTAACATGGTTAGGTCAGATTGTTGGTTTTCACACAATGCACTTTTTAAAATGCATTTTGCAAACGCATGCGTGCTCTCTTGAGTATAGCAGCCTAAACTATAGCTGTCTAAACTAGCTATACATCAAATAAGTTAGTATGTCTGTGTAGCTGCTTAACAATTTCATTTGACAAACTGTTTTTTAAATGGTAAAACTTGTTGACAAAGTTTTGCCTGAGTGCTTTGTAAGCTGTATAAAAATAGGGTGATGTGGGGAAAAAGTAAGAAAGAAGGAAATAGATCAATACAGAAAGAGATCAAGAAAGAAAGGAAGAAAAGAGATAGAAAGAGATTAATATAGAAAGAAAAAGAGATTGCTAAAGGAAGAAAGAGATCAACAAAAAAGGAAGAATGTATGTAAGAAAGAGACAAATAAGGGAAGAAAGAGATTAAGAAATAAAGAAAAAAGATTGATAAAGAAAGAAAGAAAGAGATTGATAAAGAATTGATTAACTTTGAAGTAAACGTATATGTGTGTTACTTTGTTTGTTCAGCCTCTGGAGCAGCAGCACGGTGTTGTTCCAGATCCTGATTCAGAATATCATCTGTTTGACCGTGTGGTCAATGTGAGAGAGAGCTTTTCTGTTCCACTCGGCCTTCGAGGAACCATCATCGGCATCAAAGGAGGTACAAGTGTAAACCTGGCACAAACTCTTTGGTTTCATTCAGAATTTAGTTTTCTCATTCAGCTTCCACTTTTATTGTTCAACAGCTGACCGTGAGGCTGAAATTCTATATGAGGTGATATTTGATGAGGAGTTTGCTGGAGGACTCACTATCAGGTACAGTCGATTTTTGCTCTCTGTAGACAACACACATTTGTGTCAATAAAATTAATAATAATAATCAGCATAGATCTATTATAATGTTCATAATGTAAAATGAGTGTCAGACAGTGTATTGATTGTGTGTGTTTAGGTGTTCTCCTGGCCGTGGGTATCGTTTGCCCCCTAGTGCCTTAATCAACCTGAGCCATGGCAGCAGGAAGGAGCTGGGCTCACACAAACTCACTGCCATCGTCAAACCTCAACCCTCATCTTCATCACAAATCTCAAACAAGAGCCAGCTGGGTGGCCTTAATCACTCACCACGCTCACCGTTCATACCTACACAGGTAATGGACACACACTCATACCTAGGCCCACACGGAATCTGCGCACGCAGACTTTTAGCCCATCATTGATTGTTTATTTACTTGAGTGAATGGATGTAAATTCATATTTATTCAATTTTTTATATTAATTTCAGTAATAGTATTGACTTATATGAAAATATTCATATGATTTATTTACTGTATAGTTTGTAAAGTAATATTTTTTCAAAATATTTTTGCCTTTTATTAGATATATTATATGAGAGACTTTCTTAGTTTACTAAATAAAGTGGATCTAATTGGATTTGCATTGTAAACATTAAACAAAAGTTAAAAAGGTATTACTTTTTATATATTAAGGTTTTAGTTATGATACTCTCAAAAAATAATTCAGTGTAAATCCGCAGATTTTTAACTCAATTCTGCGCAGAAATAGCAAACATTCTGTCTGGCCCTACTCATGCCTCATAAACAAGGCTAAAGTCATTATAAAACATCCTGTTAGTGAAATAGCCATTTCAGACCAGTAGTTGTTAAATAATGAGATGAGCAAACTCAGGTACACACAAAAACCAAACAATAAAGATGCTTTCTTTCTGACAAATAGTCCTCGCTGTGTTTAAAATCACACTTCCATACTATATAGAACATGGTTTTCTAATAGTCATGTAATAAATACATTTTAAATGTAGCTCATACTCGAGTAGTGTTCATTACTTTAGTCTGTAAACCTATTCTATGATTCACTCTCCGGAGCTGAAGGTGGCGGTAGTGGGCCAAAATGCTGGATGCCAACCACCTTAAAATGTGTATTTATGTGTATGTTGTGTATGATGTGTATGTTGTGTGTATGACTTCACTGTGGACGGCAAAGTAAGAATCTCATTGTACAGGGAGACGTGTTTCCTTAATGTGCACATGACAATAAACAGTTGAATTGAATTAAAACTGCGAGAAGACGAAAGATGATGATGTTGCAGCCATAGACATCTATTATACAGGGTTTTTCTCAATTCTTAAGAACAGAGAGAACGGACTGGCGTTCTTGTGAAGTCCGGTCTTGCCAGGTCACTTCGGAAGAACTTGGGAGATCGCAGAACATGTCCTCTGAGTAATGAAATGCTGCGTTCTTCCCTGGTTCTTCCTGAAGGTCTTGTGACCTTTATGCATTTTTAACTGAAAATTAATTAAACATTACAGCATTCATTCAATGATTTATTGTTTTTTCCCCTTTATATACATGCACTAAAACCTTACAAATATACGTTGCACAATACAAATAAAACAGATTTTAAAATCAATTTCAGCAAATAAACACCCTTAATGTGTTTATGTCTTTATTAAGATTTCTCTGAACTTTTATGATAACTCCATATAAAATGCTTCGCGTCCTACATCCTTTATTCAGTTCTGGGACTTCTTGAGCGAGTTTGGTGCTCAAGTCTGCATTGGTGAATCCTCAATACCAAGAACACATCCAGGAACTTTCATGCGTCTTCAGTTTTTACGGTCTTAAGTTTTGGAACTGCACTTTGGCAGTTGATAATGATGTTACATGAGAACACGAGGACATGAGAATGCATATTGAGAAACATCCAATGATTACGGTTGCAACCCGCATGCTGACTATGATGGTCGGGAAAGGACATTAAAACAAACTTTATTGTATAATTTAATAAATTATACAAATAATTACTGTTTCTAGCGACAACTGCTCATGCATGCAAGTTGATAAAATAGATGTAACCGTTCACATGCATTCATTCATTCATAAAGTCATAGTTATACAGGACAGTTGTTACTGATACACGCTAACACATACGCGACATCGACATGCATGCTGTTGACATACATTTTGCACTACAAGCTGAAGCGAGGGGTGTTTCCAAATCGCATTATCAAGTAGTTGCTCTGTGGTTCACTTCATTTTACCATAAATTGGTTCACAAACAAGGCACAATTCTCAATGCTGGTCTTTCAGAAAGATTGATCCTAAAAGACAATGGTGTGCTGAATATAATGCCGCACTAAAAACGTGGGAGTAACGGTTTAATTATTTGATCACTGTTTTTGTTTTTATTATGGATTGTGTGATATGTACCAAGTATTTAAGCATTAAACCTAAAATACAGAATTGTCCATCTGCATGTGTATTTCCGAGCATGCTTCACGCAGGTGAGTGGACTTTCTAAACCACCTGTAGGAGAGTTTTTCTCTCCATATGGACCAGACACTTTCCTACAAACACTCCATTTCATGGATTTAATAAAAACAGTAATAATAATATGTTAAAAGCAACTGCTACACTAACTAACCGGTCACAGCACCTTTAGTATTTCTGATCTTAGGTGATTTTTACTTGCTTCTTTTATTCTCGTTTAAGTCGTTTCGCAAAGCTTTTGCGAAATTAATAAATATTGATGTAGACTGTCAAACTAACATGATTGTTCTTTTCAACATTAGAGGAAATAAAAATAATAAACATGTAAAAGGTACATGGCCACTTATTGAAGTACCTAATGTTCTTGGTTACTATTGTGAACACTAACCAATTTTTCTTGAGGATCACCTGGCTGATAGTATTTATTTATTTTTATCTTGACAGCAGCAGAATGGCAGACAAAGTTTTAATCTCAGGGGTGACACTCAGGGCAACAGGAACTCGCCACATAAAGCCCTCAACCAGAGAAACCAACAAAAGGTATGAAGTGTGAGGTTAATAGGCCTTTTCTGCTGTGGGGGTTTGTCCATAATGCATTATAATACACTTCTATGTTTGTTTGTGTTTCTGTATAGGGGTCTAGTAATGAGAAAGAGTTCAGTAATGTATGGCAGTCCCTTCAGAATTCAGCAATGCCCCAGAAACCACCAGCCCACTGGCAAAATAATGTAGGTACCTTCTCTTACTCTGTGTGCTTGTTTGTGATTAGGGTTGTAACCATTTGCTAAAACAATTTTAAAAATAAATATGTCGATTACAGTAAATACATTTCCTTTAATGCATTCAGTAGGGAATTTTTTACAAAGCAGCTTGAATAAAAAATAGGAACAAGAAATTGGTCAAAAAGGCATAATTAGGCAGAAAATATATTACAAAAATGGTGTTATTTCATGACAAATGTCATGAGCACATTCATGTAATATGAGCAAGTGAATCTCTTTGCTGATGTGCCGATTTCCTTCGTTCGTGCACAAAACTTCTTGCGTGATTAACAATAACCAAAACACTAAAAATAGGCCTACATATTAAATTTTATTTTCTAAGAAACCATAACTTTTTTTAGCTGTAGGTTATATGAGATATTTCAAGTTTCAATCACTTAAAGACACAGAGAATAGACGGTGAATGAATATATGTTATGTTAAAAACATTTCAACATGCAAAAGGTGCACCATACTAATCAAATAAAAACATTTGTAAACAGAAATATATCTAAGGCAAGCAGAAATGTAACTAATATAAAATAGGGGGAGAAAATCAAAAGGTATAGGTTGTTTTTATTCACGTGGTTCTGGTGACACTCAAAATTCAGATGAGGGGCAGGAAGTAAAAAAACTGAATGGGAGACACAGAGAAAAGTCTGTATTTTTACAATTTATACCATATTTCAAAGAAGATATAAATAGAAAATGATCACAAATGTTGGGCATGATCCTTATATCATAAAGAGGGCCGAGTTTTTTCTACTGAGCTAAAATATATTTGCCTGTCATCAAGGCGGCAGATACTGTATAATCTATGTTAAATGAAAAAACACTAGAGTAAATACTAAAGTGTTTGGAAGCATACTATAGATTATTACTTGAATTAAACTGTCGTAGTAATTATATTGTTGCTGTGTTATGAAACTACTGTAGTCATAAACAAATTATTTTATAAGATTCAGTTTCTTTAATTATACACCATCACAATACACCAAAGATTGCACTAACATTACAGTAATTATTACAGATTACTCTGCTACAGTATTCTGTAGCATGTTTATTATGAATTACAGTACAGTTTTTTTTTTTTGTTTTGTTATTGTGCTGTCAGGAAAGAAAAGTGTTGCACGGTTAGGGATTTTGTATATCACAGTAAATGAATCAGAAAATAGAGAGAACAAACCTACTTTTCTTCATGAGAAATTTCAGTTCGGTTTAAGTTCTACAATTTAAAATTAAAGCTAAAAATTTGTATTGATGAAAACTGTGCGAAACTATTGCAAATGCTTTTTCTAATAAAAATGACAATTTATTAGTTATGAAGCTGTTTTAATTCAAAATATAAAAATCTGCATAATGAATTTAGTTATAGCAATGGTACTAATTGAGTATTGTTACATCTGACAGGCTGGTAAAAGCCAGATGCCACATCAGAATCAGCTGGAAGGACAAAATAAACAGAGCCAAGGCAACGACACATCCATCAAACTTGTATGTATTCATATTTCATACCACATTGTATAATTTGGCTGTCAAGCAGCATGATGTACATTCACTACTTATAAAACATTATGTAAGAGATGATCAACTGCTCGCCAATGCATTTAAAAAGGAGACAGAGGCAAAGAATGCCTAGGTAAAGTCTAAAATCATTTAATGCACAACAAGATGTTGTTTATCCTATTTCATTTGTTGCTCCAGACATGTTAAAACTAGCATTGCTTTTTGCTTAATAATTGACCAAATAGGTAAAAATTTTAATAAATTACAACCTGTTCTATCTGCCCACTTTGAATCAGTCACAGGCAGACAAACAAACAGAAAATTGTGAATCGCCGTGTCCGAAATCACATACTTTCCTATTATACAGTATGCTAAAAACATACTTAATTTATTATTGGGTGTGAAGCGATGCAACTGATGCAGGGAGGTCAAGTGATAAGGACAAATGGCAGTAATGCAGTATCCAGATGCAGTACATATGGAAATGACACCGGCATATCTAAAAGCTCTGTCAATGACTTACTATGGTTACTACTAATGTCAAACGGTATAGCGCACTTATTTAGAACTGTGATCAATTCTGACTGGATCTACATGCGCATTAACAGATTTTATTTCACACCTTCCAGTTAATCAAGCTCAAAATTCTGTAAAATGAAATATTTTACAGTTCACAGAAATAAAGGTACGAGTGGTTTGTAAATAACATGCCCTTATTTATATCTTAAGGGTAATTATTAGTTACTAAAATGTACAAAAGTGTACTTCTTTGTATCTTTTAAGTAATAATAATAATATATATATATATATATATATATATATATATATATATATATATATATATATATATATATATATTTGAGGTACCAATTTTAAGCCTTTAAATACAAATGTGTACCTTTTAAAAAAGGTAACACCCCAGTGACATCTCGGCTACCTTTGTTTCCGAGGGTGCACCCTTATACACTGTTATATGTTATATTATGTTGTCATCTTTTATATAAGACTAAATGCCTTATTTGTTGATTTTTGTTTATTATTATTTTTTCAGGGTTTGGGTGGTAATATTAGACTCCTGAAGAGAAATGAGGATCTAAATACCGCTCTGCAGGGGCCTTCAAATAAGGTACGTTTAATAGTGATTGTGTGTGTTGCGAATGTTCAAGGAATAGTTCCCTCAAAAAAACAAAAGTTTTGAAAATCCTCCATCCTCCAGACCTGTCTCAGATTTGTTTGTTCCTGCAAGAAAAAAGAAAAAAAAAGAAAGAAAATACAATAGTGAACATTTGAAGTGGATCAAAAAGTTTTTCAAAAATGTCTTTAAACAAGAATAGGTATTGTTCAATAGTTTTAAAATGACTTTGATGAAAGTATACTGTACTACTGTATATATGTAGAATTTTTTTTGTCAGACAATGGTGTTTTGTTTTGCTTGGACTCTTGTGTATTCCAAACCCATTGCACATTCTTGGCTCCCCTTTTCAAGTTTGTGTATATGAAAAATATTCATAAAACGGATATGGTGCAGTAGTATTAGTTATCAGAAATAAGAGAACCATACAGACTATGAACAACATTAGACAGCATAAACGTGTGAACTCTAATTTTTTAGTTCTTACTGCGTTGAAAAACATCTTGTATCATATATCAACATAAGCAGACGTCAGCCAATGTTTCAGCTAAAGATAAAAGCTGCAAATAAATCTGAACAAAAGTCTCTCCGTCCCCATTATCCATTCTTGGCTTTCCATTCAGCCCCTATCTAAATAAAACCAAGTACGTGACTGTGTGGATTTCAGGTAGAGTCACGAGTAGATTGGCATGCAGGTGCCACTATCTAAAATAAATACTTACTGCTCTTTCACTATTGCCCAGTCATGTACTGCCCATTGAAATAAATTTGAAGCACTACCTTAAACTATGTGTATTTATTGCTATGATCAGTGTAAGACATCTTACTTCATATATGTATTTATTTACTTACAGGCATCTACAGAGTTTGAGGAGCTTATAGCCAATCTTAAAATCTCAAAGGATCCTGAACCTCCTCAGCATGAACCACCTAAAGAGCCCAAGGCCCCGTCAGCAGAGCCTCTCTCCCCACAATCCTTTGCCATGGTGCACAATCCACTTTTCTGTCTTCCACAGTGATAAAGTTTAGTTATTTAAATATCTTTATTAATCCAAACACATTTGCTTTCTCTGAGCAGAAGGGAACTCTAGTATTGAAAGAGATGTTGAAGATCGACAGCTCCGGAGCAAGTTCCTCTGCCCCTGATTCTGGCGGCCCCAATGCCCAGCAGCAGTGCAAGAGACGCTCCAGCAAGAAACTAGGTACTGCAGTTTGAGGAAGTCTGTGCAAATTTAAGTCATTCATTAGATGATGATTGACTGTGAGTAATTTTGGGAGTTGTTTGTCCCTCAGCTGCTCGGATAAACACTCCTCAGCCTGAAACAGCTCCGGCTGCTGCTGCTGCTCCTCCTCCTCCTCCTCCTCCTCATCCTCTGGCTGGTCAGCCACCCCTCCTGCCCAGCATGGCCACTGAACTAGGACGGGTGTGCATGGGGCTCCGGATGGGACCTCCAGAGTTTGCCTTCCTCCGCAACAGACAGGTTCGTCCATCTCAAAATCTGCATATCTTGTGTGTCTTTTTAGGGATACTTGTTTGTGAATGCACAAAACTACATGTAATACACACACTAATTCCATCAAATCAATTCAAACTCAAATTAGGGGTGTGCAATATTAATGTTTGTGTATTCTTTTGAGGATATTTTCATAATGAGTGATTGACGTAATTGTCCGTTCAAGTGTTTTGTTTCATAATTGCTGATTTATTTAGAAATGATGGGTAGATTTTTGACTCAAATGAGTTCAAAACAAATTGATTAATGAAAGGAACATTGCAGTGTCACTTTAGTATGCACAGATGTTCTGCTCTGGCTTTGATTTGAGCTATTATGATTGCCAGAACAAGAAAAATTAAACCAAGTATAAACTTAAATGGCATAAACTGAACTTTTGTAAAATATAAAAGGATCAAGCTCTGACATTCAGAAGCACTCATGTTTGTGTGATATTACATAATTATATCATAACTTATGATTATAAAAATCATACATACAGGGTTATTTTTGATTATAAGAGCTGCTCAAGATCCAATAATAACTAGAACTCAGGACTTAAGAGTAAAATATCTGTTATCAATAAAGGAGTTGATTGAGGAACCCAGAGAGGAGCAAAAACAGGAGACTAAGTAATGCTAAAGAAAGATCATATACATGCATATTTTTTAACAGGATGCTTTACAAAAATCTATTTGTTCATATTAGTTTAGTCAGTACTGAAGCCACACCTGGAGCTGATCTAACAAAAAGTCTCACGATAACGGTCCAAAAATGTGCACACCCAAATTTGTATGTTAAGAAAAAATCTGTTTGGTGACTAAAATGTTATTTTAATAAGTATATCGGTTTAGTAAAGCTGAATTGTTCAAATGCATTAGCATAAGCATGTTACCTAAATACACTTAGAAATAGATACAAATAAATCAACAATTTTGAAAATATAAATATTCAAAATGGGGTCTACTATTTTATGCTGATGTAACCCACCGGTACTGCTGCACCCAACATGCTCTGAGCTGGGATCGAACCAGCGATCCTTTGCATAGGAGTCGGTTTCTTTAACAAGGAGGCTAAAGACCAAGACCTCTAGCGTCTGTCACTGGAGCACCTTTAGAGGTCAACGGAGTGAGGTTTACCAGCATAGCACTATGGTAACACGTTGATGTCTGGTACACTTGTTTCATTGGCTTTATTTATGGAGCACATTTAAATATTCAACAGATATTGACCAAAGTGCTTTACAAAAAGACCAGCATACAAAATATATATAAATGCAAAATATATTAAAAAGATAAAAAATAATTATTTGCAATCAAAAAGCAAGAGACAGAAAGCGATTTTAAAAAAAAAAAATTTTATTATCATTTATTTTTTTTATTAGACTTAAAAGCACCAAGGGACGAACATGACCTAATATGTAAAGGCAGACCATTCCACAGATGGGGAGCTATGACAGAAAAAGCCCGGTCACCTCTTGATTTCAACCATGTTTTGGGAACATCTAGCTGAAACTTGTTTTCCGACCTGATTGGCCTCAATAAAGATTGCTAGTGAAGAAACTGACCAATGTAAATAGGTGCCAGACCATTCAAACCTTTAAAAACAAGTAGCAATCATTTGTATTGACACCTTAATTGGACTCGGAGCCAGTGAAGAGGTGATAAAACTGGTGAGATACAAGAAAATAATTTGTCCCAGTTAAAAGTCTAGCAGCTGCATTTTGAACCATCTGCAGGCGTGCAATTGAAGCCTGCGAACTTCCCGAATACAAAGAGCTGCAGTAGTTCAATCTGGACATAATAAAAACATTGATGAAGGTTTCCAAGTCTTTAAAAGACAGAAAAGGTTTCAATTTGGCAATGTTCCTAATTGATAGAAACCACTTTTGACGACTGAATTTATTTGCTTTTCAAACTTTAACTCAGTGTCAAAGATAACTTTAAGATTTTTTACGTGTCTGTGGACCTTAGGCTTGAGCAAACCTAATTGATTAATTGTAGATACACGGACACTCAGAGGGCCAAACACTAGTACTTCAGTTTTTGATTCATTTAAATGTAAAAATTTACCAGCCAACCATTCCTTAATCTCGTTAAAACGGGTAAAAGAGGTCTGTAAAACAGACCTTTTCTCCATTTTTATGGGCATATAAAGCTGAGTATCATTGGCATAGAGATGGTAGCTACATTTTAATATTTTAGCAAATTAAACAAAAGGACTCAAAAAGATTTTTCGTTTTTGGAGTGACATGTCAGTCGAACATCGTTAAAACCACAATTATGACATTCTTATCTTAAATATTACACTCTTAACTGTATTATAAATTTGAGAGGTAAGGGTAGGTTTCTAATAATCTACAATGGGCTGGGCGATTAATCGAAATCAACATTCAGAACCTATAATCGATCTCATTTTTTTCCAGGTCAATTTTTTAATTACTTTTCCTAGTTCTTTTTTTTTTTTTACTTTTTTAAAAACAAATTTAGTCAATGTGTGTTTTTGATTTCATTTGTTAAAAGTTGATGTTCATTAAATAATCATAGATAGTGGATCGAGTGTGTTTCCTTCAATTAATTTATAATCAAGTAATGCACACTTCATATAAAAATCTCTCGCATGTAATATGTGAGCGTATTTACTGTACAAAACCTCTCAGTGAACTATGCGGGCAAATATAAATAAATAAATAAATAAATAAATAAATAAATAAATAAATAAATAAATAAAATATTCATTTATTAATGGTAATCGAGTTAAAATGTTCAAATCCAAACCAGCCAAATCGCCCAGCCCTACCACAGTGTGCACGAAATTTCTTCATCATATGTAACAGAGTTCAGTTTTGAATTTGGTTAGGTGTTTTTAAATTAACTTTTCTCAGAAACTGGACGAATGATAACAATATACATATAATGGCCTTGTTTTGCTCCATCTTTTCATATCATTTGCTCTTTTCTCTATGTTCTGCAGAGTCTGATCTTGTGTCAGGTGAAGTTGTCGAATGGTCTGATGGTTCACGGCCCTCAGTGTCAGTCAGAAACCGAAGCTAAAGAGAAAGCTGCTCTCTTCACCCTTCAACGATTGGTAACTCGCTGATCATAATGTTGTAATATTCCTAATGAGCAAGCTCATGAAGAGTTAAAGTCAAAATTATTATTGTTAGAATTATTATTAATTTTTTTCTTTTCTTTTTTGAATATTTCTCAAATTATGTTTAACAGAAAGGAGAGTTTGTAGCAGAACAGAAAAGGAGTTTGTAATATTATTTAAAACCATTTTAAGGTCAATATTATTAGCCCCTTTAAGCAATATTTTTTTGATCGTCTATAGAAGAAACCATCGTTATACAATAACTTGCCTAATTTCCTGCCTAGTTAACCTAATTAACCTAGTTAAGCCTTTAAATGTCACTTTAAGCTGAATACTAGTGTATTGAAAAATAACTTGTAAAATATTATTACTGTCATCATGGTGAAGATAAAATAAATCAGTTTTTAGAAGTGAGTTATTAAAACTATAATGTTTAGAAATGTGTTGAAAAAGTCTTCTCTATGTTAAACAGAAATTAGGGAAAAATATACAAGGGGGCTCATAATTCTGCCTGTATGTTAGTAGCAGCACTATATGTCATGATTAAATACAGTCAAGTCTGCAGTAAGTTTTAGTGCATAACTCTTTGTCCACTGCTGAATGAAGTCTGGTTTTCTGCAGAACTCGCTGGGCTCTTTCCCATTGCCTCCTCCCATATTCCCTGGAGTCCAGCAGATGAGACCGCTTGCACCTCATCCCTCCATGTTCGGACAGCCAGGAGGTCTGAGTCACTGCGTTGTCAATTTTCTCTTATTCTCTACAGTTGTTGTTTTAATGCAGATGTCCTCATGTTTACACTTGATATGACGCATTATTTATTTACACAGGTGGGTTTCTGATGCCCCCTCAAGGGTACGGGCCTCTTCCCTGGGGGATGCAGTTTCCCCATCAGGGGCAGCCGTTCTTTGGAGGAACTTTTCCTGGAGCACGAGGCCCTGTGCCATCAGCAGCCGGCGGATCCCATAACCAGTTTGTTCCCCTTCAGGTAATGATTTGCGTCTAGACATGCACACGGAAATCAGTGGCTGTGTTTACACTTAGCATAGATAACATTTTGTTAGAATGTGAAATCTGAAAGGTCCCGTGAAGTGCTTTGAAATGTGCATTTTTACTCTGTTTCATGTAATCGAACTGAATCACGAAGAGAGGGTGGGACGTAGAGTAGCTTCTCCCCTCTTAAAAGCTAGCCAATAGCTTTTTATTTTATTACAGCACTGCCAGTGAGAGGGGTTTAGATTAAGTGCATCAAAGTTCACCTTCAGTGCACCTTAAGTTCACGTGTTTCAAAACAAGGTATTTTAAAGAAGGTTGGAAAATTGTTACCATTGACTTCAAAAGCATTTCTCCTCTACTATGGATGTCAATGGCTGCCGCTTTCAAGCACTCTTCAGAATATGGTCTTTTGTTTTTTAACATTAAAAATTGAACAATATCAAGTTAGAAACAACTTGAGGTTGAGTAAATACTGAAAAACTTTTTTTTTTGGTGAACTATCACTTTAAATCATTAAATCAACAAAAAAAACAACAACAACACGTATCTGTATATAATCATCCTGGCTTCAAGTATAAAATTCATTACTAGATGCTGGTATAAACCTAATCTATCACAAATGCAAGATTTGATTGATGTTTGGAAAAATATTTTAGTTATGGAGAAAATTACATGCAGTGTGCAAAACCAAAAAGATATATTTGTTGACTTCTGGTTTAAATGGATTGAGTACATTGCACCCATTCAACCTAATGTCTTTTTGCCATAGACCATTTCAATGTGGTCATGTCACTGGCCTATGAACATTTCCTGCTTGTTATCAAACTATTTCATAACTGTAACAAGAGGCAATTCAATCATAACGTCATGTTAAAACAGCTCTTATAGCATTATTTATCAATATGTGGCTCTTTTTTTAATTCTTGGAAGCTATAGAAATTAAAAATGTAAAACATGTTAGGACCATTGTTATCGTTTGCATCCCTCAAAATGGTCTATAGAAGAAAATATTGCACCCACCCCTCTTTCTTCTGTATATAGTTATAATAGTAATAATAATAATTCCTTACATTTATATAGTGCTATTTCTGTACACTCAAAATACTTTACACATTTTGGGGGTAATCTCCTCATCCACCACCAGTAGGCAGCATCCATCTAGATGACGTGACGACCAATAGGTGTGAAGGAGACAGTGATGAAGCCAATTATAATATGGGAATGGTTAGGAGGCTATGATAGACTGAGGCCAGTGGGCAAATGAGGCCAGGATCCCGGGGTTAAAACCCCTACTCTTCTTCAAAGGACATCCTAGGATTTTTAATGACAGCTGAGAGTCAGAACTTCGGTTTAACTTCTCATTCGAAAGACGGCACTCACTGAACAGTATAGTGATATGATGTAAATGATGTAAAATAAGGCAAAGGGATATGTTGTTCTGTTCCTGTCATGAAGAATTTAGTTTCCTGTTTGATACCTGATTAGAAATTTGAAAAGTGAAATGTCTACTGATGCTGTGGATTGTATTTCTTTGCAATAAAAACTTTATACAAAACAAAACAAAAAATCACTAAATCAGAGCATTGCATTTGGTATTAAATGATGTCAATGTGTTTCAAAGTCCTATGAAACCAAACAGTACAATGGACACAATATTCTCATTAACTCTTGTCCACTCATATATATTTTCTCTTTAGGTGACCAAGAAACGAGTTTCAGGCAGAACCAAGAACCAAGAATCAAATCAAGCTCAGAGTGGCTCACCCTATGGCGTTCAGACCCCTGCAGTGCCTCCATCAGCCCCTAAAACTCCACCATCCACCAACGCCCACGAGCATGCAGAAAAGCCCACCGCAACTACACCCAAGACCCCCAAGCAGAATGCCAATCCCCACACCCCCGGCTCCGCATCCAAGAGGAAACACCGGAAACTGGCAGTCAACTTTGAGGCTGCTAAGGTGACGGACTGAATCATTTTCTAAGTATAAAAAGAAGAGCGATATGAAACCCCATATTTCATAGCCAAAAACAAAAAAAGATGCAGCTGTCCGTCTTCATGATTTGATCATGCTTGGTGAGACAAATTATTTATCACTAGCTTTGAATTGGTATTCCTTTTATAAGTTGGCATTTTGTTTGAGTGAAGGTAACGCCGGAGAGCATTTTATTAATCAACTGCACCAAAAATGATCATAGAATCATGAAAGGAGAAAAAAAAGGGTTTTATATTTACCTCAGCTTTTTTCTTTTTCATATTTTGACCCCATCTCAGACCTTGAAGCTTTTATCATGTTCACTGGTTACTTTCTATGCTGGATTTTAATATTCAAAGTGCAATAATTAGTTTTGTAGACTGGACATTATGCACAAATACAGTGTGGCATAAGCTGCTGCAATACATCTGTATTAATATTTCATATTTAGTTCATTTTTTTTTTCTCATATTGCACAGTGGTGCAGTCCAGCATGGAAGGCTAAAAAAAAAACGTTATCACCCGACAGTGTAACTAGGAAAGCAGTCAGATTGATCTCTTGGGTCTAGTTTGAGAGCCCACACATTGCTTTGCTGAAGATTTTGTTTTAAGCACTAAAGCAGGTGTTAAAACCAGCCCGTAATGTCCACCTTGCCGGGAAGCACACTGATTTAAGCAAACCTAATCTCTGTGGATTATTATATAATTGTGTGTGTGTGTAAATATAAATAGACTAAATGTGGTGGGGAGGGAAAGAGGGGGTGCAAATTTAAACACAATTGCCTTTCTAATAAGATGTTGCTCGAATGGTGTTTTCTTATGGGTTGTGAAACATTTCAAATTGATTTTATTTTTGTATTAGCCTACATTTCTTTCCAGGGGGAGATGTTTCAGTTCTGTGGTTTTAAAATGAATTCTTTGTGTATTTAGATCTATGGATTTTATACGCACCGTTTTACAGATGGATAAATTACAATTGTTAATATTTCTCTTTGGAACTATGCCGGCACCCCATTTGTTTCTTTTTTTTCCATCTTCTCTGCCTATTTGTATCCTAACAGATCTCTTTTGTACAAGTTTTAAAATGTTGAACGTACGAAACCCTTTTATTTTTTAATTCTCAGTTATTTAATGACCATGACAAAAACGAGCGCATTTCCTGACAAGGTGGTGCGCTTTAAATACACTTTTGTTATCATAATAAACATTTTGCTATCATAAAGCCTCGGATCCTGTCATAATTACAGTTTCTAAATGATTTTTTAAAGCAGTTTTACAGTTGAATTAAGCAAAAT
>NC_141022.1:19327500-19385000 GCF_052040795.2 Danio rerio
TAAGTAATAATCATATCTGTTTTCCCCAAACTTGTCAATGGTTACAGGTTTTCAGCTTCCTTTGAACTGTTTTCTTTGTTGTTTAACCGAATAAAAACTCTTATAAACTATTTGAGGGTGAGTAAATTGTGAGCCGACTTTGATTTTTGGGTGAACTATCCCTTTAATGAGAAAAAATAGACTAGAAAACGCGTACTAGTAATATTAAATTAGTAGTCTGTTTTTTTTTTGTTTTTGTTTAAATGCTAAAACGTTTTTTTTATTTTTTTTTATTGATTAAACAGGGGAGTACAGAATTATACATGAAACAGTATACAAGGGAATTAACAACAAAAATTAATCGTGTAGATTAAGTTTTTTTTATCAGCAGTTGGGATGCCTTAATAGCGTTGGTATTACTAGAATTCAGGGAATCATATTTTTTTTAGATCAATGAATAATAGTTTGCAATTTGGTACAGTCAGCATACATTTTGTTTAGTGGATATGTTGTTTTCCAAATAAAATAAGATTTGTTGTTATTTTGTCCATTTCCAATAATCCAGAGATGCAATCCAAAAATAGAACCATCTTATAAGTTATATTGATAAATGTATAATACACTTCAAGAAGTATAAGAGGGAAACTTGGGACCAAAACCGTTTTGTGTAACTGCAACTGAAAAATACATGAAGAATCGTTTCTGGCTCCATTTTACAAAAACAACAGAAGGGTGAAAAAACTTTCCTTAAACTTACTTATGGAATCATGACATGGATGATATCTATTTATAATTTTAAGATTTGTTTCTTTTACTTTATTAGTAATTATGTATTTTTTTCATATCTGACCAGATTTTTTGGGAAAAACCGAATGAAGGGAATGCTTGTTTCCATTTAACCATAACACTTTTATCTGCAGTTAGGATTTTCCTGATATAATTGTTAATAAACCTTTTATCCATGATAAAAGAGAGCCAGATACATGGTTATATATTGTGGTTTTAATAAGGTGAAGTAGTTTTAGGGAGATGCATTGAACACATTTTATGTATTCATTCAAAGTGATTTTTAAACCAAAAGTGTTAAGAAATTCACTGTAAATATATTATATGAATCCTCTACAAGATAAAAGCTAAAACGGTTTGCCATAACAATACAACTGGACAAAATCTTTACCGTAATGCTATCATAATTATTAGTCAATTATTAGATAACAATGGTACATTATATTCATTTTCTGAGTTTTCTTAAAAGCTGAATTTTAAACCCTCAGTAAAAGAATACAAAAGTTATTAATGCCATTCCCAATGGTTTAAAAACTCTACTAAAAGAAGTACAAACTTTTCATTTGGATCCTACCTAGACCAAACAACCCAATCTCAATAGAAGGGAATTCAATAGTTGATGGTAGATTTAATAATCATATGATGCAGAATTTTTTTTTTAACCATAAAACAATTCCAGCGTCTTTTTAATGGCTGGCCATATACACTCTCGGAAATAAAGGTACAGGAGCTGTCACTGGGGCTCTGTACCTGAAGGGTTCATAATGGTATCTTAAAGGTACTTTTTAGGTAGCCTACATTTGGGCACTAATATGCACCATTGAGGTACCAGTGTGGACTCGTTCAGTATGTATCTTTTGAAAAGGTACTGCCCGAGTGACAGCTCCTGTACCTTTATGTCTAAGAGTGTATAACATAAATTGAGACGTTACTTTGAATTTTTCACATAAATATTTGCTAACTAACAAAATAAAAGAAGTGACATATAAAATATTACATAGATGTAATCCTTGTAATAGCTAACTTAGTAAATATATGCTAGATATTGAAAACAAATGTACTTTTTGTGATTTGGAAGAAACCATTGTTCATCTTTTTTTTTGAATGTGCTTGTGTAAAATTATTTTAGCCTGAACTATTGATCTATCTCTCAGAAAAGACAAATGTTGATATTTGTTTAAATACTTTTGACATCATTTTCTTTTAATACAACTCTCTAAATCTTGCATTCAGTACATTGTTAATTGTTTTATTATAATAGGCAAGTTTTTTTATACACAAGTGTACATTTTGGAAAAAAATCCAATTCTGGCTATTTTTAAAATTGTCTATAAGTCATATTTTGTCTTTAATGGGCATACAAAAAGTCTTTTAAAAGTAAAAAATGGCTTTCAATGTAAAACCTCTGGTCTCTATTTTTTTTCTTTCTTCTTTAAAATGTGTTATGCAGATTGTAACAACATCTTAATTTTTCCTAATGTTCCAAGTTTCTGCAATTTATTGTTAATTGTTGTTGAAACAAAACAAAAAACATAAACAATCTATAATAATAACTTCCGGTATTTCGCAGCGAGTGCGCATGACAGTCAGCCGGTTGAAGAAGTCTGAAGAAAGCGCTCTGTCTCTTTAAGAGTTCTCCACACCTATCGACTGATATGTGACGTATGGATTTGTACTATTGTACTAAATCGACCGACTGTAGTAATTTGCTGTCTTTACAGTGGCATGCGCGGCCGCCTCTATTTTCCTCCAATATCTGTTATGTGCTAGAAAAGGAAAGCGAATGTTTTTGGCTTTAATATCAACACTAGATATCTCATTTGCCGATTTAAAATAGGGCGCGAGATCACATGTGTGAGTTGGGGAAAGTTTGCGGGACTCAGTGCTTTCGGTTATTGCTCGTTCTTATAAAATACACTTTCAGCGTAATGAACATATTTAATCTGATTTCTTAACGGATTAAAAATCTGTCAGGCGTCTGGCATTAAAGTCTCTGGGGGTATGAAACTCAAAGGTTTACGGAGCAAAGTTGAAACGGGGATGATTTGAGAAGCGTGGATCCTTCCTGACGGCAATGGCTACTGAAGTGTCCTGTGTGCGGCTTTATGAATGAGCGCTTTACATCGTCATGGGGACTCAGAGAAACGGCTACAGCAAACGAGAGACTTTCATTCTCTCTGTCGACGTGGGAACAACCTCCATCAGGTGCCATGTGTACGACAAGAGCGCCAGTATTAGAGGGTCCTGCTCCGCTAAGGTAAACAAACAGACTGCAGTTTGACAGGTTTGTGCCAATCACGTTTTTCGTGTGGTTTTATTACTTATAGCGGCTTGTTTGCCCCACAGGTGTCCCTTCTGTATCCTCAGCCTGGGTGGGTTGAGATCGACCCTGATGAACTGTGGGATGGCTTCGTCACTGTTGTCAAAGGAGCAGTTCAAGGTCAGTCATCTTTATTGTGCATTTAACTTGAATGAATAGTTCACACAAAAATGACAATTGACTCACTATTTACTCTCTCTCTCAAGGGGGTTTGAACTTTCAGTTTCTGTTTTTTGTTTAAGTCAAAAGATGTTTTGAAAATGTTGAAAAACGGTAACTTTTGACGTTCATATTTGCTTTTCTTACTATGGAAGTCAATGGTTACAGATTTATTGTCGTTTTTTTGTGTTCAGTAACGTTAGTAGAAAGAAAGTTAAACAGATTTGGTAAAGATTTATTTTCACACATTCAGACTTTCAACTTAATGTAATTTCATTAAAGTATTCTAAATAGTGAAGTCACGTTATCAGTCAATGACTATCACAGTACAACATTGTTGACAGTCAATTAAATAGTGCTAATGTTTTTTTTTTTAAGTCTTCTTACATGCAATTTTAGACGCAATATTTTATGTATCATGGTAAACAACATATATATATATATATATATATATATATATATATATATATATATATATATATATATATATATATATATAACTATAACGTCACAAGTTGTGCTAATAGTAGTACATCATTATAATTAGTCTCTATTAGACTTTAAATTCTGCTATAGTGTTTTCTGCAATGTTAAAGTTCGAATGTGTGCATATGAAACCAACTTTAATTCAATTAAATAAATGAGGACAGAATTTTTCAGTTTTTAATAAAATATCCATTTAATGTCAAACAGTGCCAACAAGAAACATACATTCAAACTCTCATAAAAGTGTATAGATGTCAGGACATCCTGATTTTGCAGTTATACGTGTTCCTGGGTCAACAGCTTTTGTTGATTCTGGAACATCATACTTGCTCTTAAATCTAACTCTAAGTTTCTATAAAGTTAGGGGAAATGAAAGGTGAACAACAATCATGTTGAAACACTAAAGTCTGATTACAAGCCTACTGTAAACTTAGACATAAAGAGTCTGATTCGATGATTGTCATCAGAAATCAAAACAGCAAAGCTAGTGGCACACATTGGAAATATAAATGAATAAAAACATGCTTAATGCATTATTTTGTGGACATTCATTCATTCATTCATTCATTTTCTTTTTGGCCTAGTACCTTTATTAATCCGAGGTCGCCACAGCGGAATGAAGCGCCAACTTATCGTTTTTACGCAGCGGATACCCTTCCAGCCGCAACCACATACACTCGTTCACACACACACACACACACACACTCATACACTACAGACAATTTAGCCTACTCAATTCACCTGTACCACATGTCTTTGGACTGTGGGGGAAACCGGAGCACCCGGAGGAAATGCACGCGAACGCAGGGTGAACATGCAAACTCCACACAGAAACGCCAACTGTCCCAACCAAGGCTCGAACCAGTGACCCAGCGACACACTGTATAAAACATTTATTGGGTCAGAGACAAATTATGTTTGTTGTTTAAAGGACAAAGTCTAAAATGATAATTAGTATTTGGGTGCTGCACTGTTATCCTTAAAGTCTGCATAAACCAGAAGTTGCAGAGACATTATAGTATGTTGATGTACTTCCATCTGAAACAGATTATCGAGTAGAGGCGGAGCATTTATTTTGCGCATCATTCTCTAAATCACAAAAGAGAGTATTAATATGCAGTTGCTATGAAAACCCTCAGGTTGACGTCAACAAGAGCTGCACCACTCCAAAAGCGGAAGCAAATGCTGAGATTTCCATTAAAGATTATTAAAGCAAACTATTTCTAAAAGTGTAGTAACTTGCAAAGATTAATTGTTCACTTCAAGAAACACAAAATAAAGATAAAAGATTTCTCTCTGACTTTAACTGTCATCAACTCACTATTGCTCTAAAGGTGCCTGACAGGATTTTTAGCATGTAAATAATTAAAAAATATTTGATAGTCTTTTTTTTTTGTTTCAGGCTTTTTTGTTTAAGTAGAACACACACTAATAATCTAAGAAAAAATGTTGTTTGCACATTAATTGTTTTGTCTTAAGCTCTTTCTTTTACTTCTGACCCACCAAGTATCCCTTTTTTATTATTGAATAACAGTTTTTTTTTTTCTAATCTATCAGTATCATGAGTTTTCGCTCGTGTGTTTTCAAAGGTGTTACCCAGAGCACAACATGTTTAACATCATCTGTACAATTTTGAACAGGTCATGGTATCTGCAGAGTCTTAAAAAGTCTTAAATTTCAAAAACTACATTTTAGGCTTTAAAAAGTCCTAAATTCACAGAAATATTGTCTTGTAGGTCTTAAATCATTATAAACAGGTCTCAATTTTCCTTTGTTAATGTAAAGCTACTCAATCCATTCAACAGATATCCAATCACCAACAATACATCTCTATAAAACTTTTAGCAAAACTCTATTTATAAATACTTAAACAGTTTGTTGTGCATACATATTTTAAGTTTTTATTTGTTTCATGGGGAAAGTAAAAGAAATTCTGCTGGGCCATTTAAAAAAATTGGTAACACTTTATTTTGATGGTCAATTTTAGTATTAGTAGACTGTCAGCTTAATATATTTTAATAATGCTGCCAAACAGACGTTTAACTGGCTATAAGAAACTTTGAATGTACATGTCAACTTGCACGAACCCTAACCCCAACCAAACAGTCCACTTATAAATAATGTGTATATAAACGAAACATAGTAAAGGGAATGGGACAACTGCATAATTAATAAATTACATGAAATTAACCCTAAAATAAATGAAAGACACTTTGCAAATTGTAATTTTGAGACCAGGCATGATCAAACTCTATACTAGGTGTCGAATTGGACATTCTAGGTTGACTCGTTTGTATTTACTGAATAACGAAGCACCACCTAAATGTAATTACTGCCAAGCTGCTCTTACCATCAAACAGATTTTGTTGAAATGTGGAAGTTTGAATACCATTAGGCTAAAGGAGATTACTTTGATGGATATTTTTTAAAAAGGTACCACCAGGAAGAATCTTAAGTTATTTATCAAAAATTGAACTGTAAAATCATATTTGTCTTTGAATATATTTTTGTGTGGATGTTATTTACTTATATTCTATATATATATTTGTCTAAGTAACTTTTTATTGTAATACGAATTTGTTTTTATCATTTAATATTTTTATGTATATCCATTTTGCTATAAAACAAGCAAAATTAAGTTGCTGATGTGGCAATAAGTAAGTGTACTTATAATTTGATGAGAATTAGTTGGCATGTAGACGCAGTGTAACTTAAATTTAACAAATGGACCATCAAAATAAAGTGTGACCAAAAAATTCTCAGCAATAAGCCCTATACAAGTCTAAAATTTAATTCTTGATGGTCTTAAAAAGGTCTTAAAAAGTCCTAAATTTGACTTGGTGAAACCTGCAGAAACCCTGCAGGTTTTTTGTATAAAATATTACATGAATGAATGATTATAACGCAAGATTAATATTGTTACATGCAAAGCCAATATCTTCTAGTAAAGAAAGTAATAAGCAACCTGTTTCCTTTAATTTACACTTTCAGTGTTACAGCACATGTTAAATGTGTAATTTCGACATCTGAATATTGTGATTTAATATTCACATACATGTGACTTGATTATGTGCACAGAACACCTTTGATTCTATTCATCTAAAATTTGCCAAACTTCTTAACATTCTTGATTTTACAGCCAATTCTATTGTTATGACTGGGTTCCACAGAAATCATAGAGCCCTAAACACTGTAGGCAAGCAAGCCTTTGATCATTGCTTTTTCTACAAAATTGGGGACAGGATTTCTAAAGGTGCAAAGCGCTATGATAATTATAGGTCCATGGGTTATTTTAGTGATGACCCCTCTTTTCTCTCTGTGATTTAGACTCAGGCTTACAGATGTGTCAAATGGAGAGTCTTGGCATCTCGACCCAGAGGGCAACATTCATGACCTGGGACAGGTTCGTACGTGTTAAATCATGCGACTGCCGCTGCATAGAGAACTCCTTTGACTGAGCCAGGTTATTGGTTTTTCTTTGTCCTCTCCAGAAACACAGGAAAACCATTTCATAAATTCATCACCTGGCAGGACATGAGGGCAGCTGAGCTGGTGAGGTCCTGGAACGGCTCCTGCACTATGAAGGTCAGGCTACTGTGGATTATGTAGTCTTAAGACATGTTTGTTCACATCTCAATTTACCTGCGTGATTAACACTGTTTTATTAAGGAGTGTCTTTTTACTGATGTAGTCCTGATCCTACACTCAAAAACATTTTTGTTGCTTGTTCAAACTACTTATTTATAATGAGCTCAGTGCTTCCCACACATAGACTTTACTTAGGCAGGCTGCCCAGGTTTATTAACAGGATACATAATGTTATTCTTATTCTGTAAATAAGGATATTTATTAACACTTAAGATATCAATAATTTTTTTTCTTTCACTTTTTTTTGTATCTGCCGAATATAACCAAACATCCATGATCGATTACGTAGCAGAAAACTCTTTTCTCGTTTATCCGTTTCATTCTGTGTGCGCGAGACCTGTCAACAGCACTCCCTCACACAGTCTTGCAGAAGCACTGGTGCTGAATCAACACAATTTGTGTGCGTTTTTGTGGATCAACCTAATTGGTTTATGTTAAATCAACTTAAAGGGCCATGAAACCCCCTTGTCTCAGCAGGGTGTTTTCACACCTCTACTTTGGAAAAAGGCAGAAAAGTGGGCGTGTCCAGCTCTGTCTAGGGGGGAGTGTCTGAGGAAGAAAAGTGGGATGGTGTGGGAGTGTCTGTTTGGGCACCCGCTGAGTTTCAGAGTCAAAATACACACACACACACACACATACACACACACACACACATACACACACACACACACACACACACACACACACACACACACACACACACACACACACACACACACACACAGGAGAAAGAGATGGTGTTTAACCTACATGGACATCTGTAGTCGAATTATTTGCCAAATTATTAAAAGGTGCCCTTTAACTGCAGTTTGGGTCTTTCATTCAGGGAATTCATTCATGCCCCTCACGACAAACGAGATATTTGATTCGAGGAGCTGCTCTAAGCGTGTGTTTTTTATGCAATGTTTGATACCGCACGGCGAATGAGAGAAAAAAACTCAGCATTTTCCGGAAACTTAGATGCTCACGGCAGGTAGCGTCAGAAAGCCGCGT
The DNA here is from genome assembly GCF_052040795.2 of Danio rerio. Classification (NCBI taxonomy): domain Eukaryota; kingdom Metazoa; phylum Chordata; class Actinopteri; order Cypriniformes; family Danionidae; genus Danio; species Danio rerio. The sequence goes on from NC_141022.1 coordinate 19,335,872, forward strand.
GTGTTATTCCGGTCACAAAATGCGGTGCTAACATGTTTGCACTCAGTGCAATAGTTAACTTAATTCGATACGAACAAACTGAATAAACAAAGAGCACTGGTCGCTCACTTACCAAATCTGTAGAGACAGGACAATCACCAGCAACTAGAGCCGCGTCTTTATGAAGAGAATACTACAAGCGAATCCGGATCTCAGCATTTGCTGATGAGAACAGCTCTCAGGTAAACAATGTTCCTCCTTAGACACGCAAGTTATTGTTGTCGAGCGTCGCGTACGCTGTTAATCCACACGTGAGTCTGAGCTCTCTCAGAGAGAAAATGAAAACGAAACTTAACTGCAGCAAACTATAAAAGCAACACTTCACGCTTGTTTTGCCAACACAACGTGGCGTCTCTGCTGTCTAAACACTATGACAGTAATGAATATTAATGAAGTTGCACAATAGAGCGCGCTGATTGGTTTGAACCAAGCCTTACTCATGCATTAATGCAGCACACTGTAAGACGTAATAAGACACACTCTGGCAAAGACGTCCAGTCTGCACGCTGGAATACAACGCTATTATGTCATGACCGTGACGCAGCTTCAAAAATTCGTTTCAAACCGGAAGTACGAATTTGCTTGAAATAACGCAAAAACAACCAATTTACACTTTTAAGTGAAATATAGGTGTCCTAATAGCGTTATTAGCAGTGTGGGACACAAATACGACTGTCAACAGCTCAAAAATGTGTTTTGGTGTTTCGTGACCCTTTAAATTTGTTAAAACAATTAAGTTAACATATTGATTTAATTTGAGACAACATGAAGGAATTTCGTGTAACAAATGTTGAATCTCGGGCCAGTCACTGGATTAGATCAATCGACATTCACAATTCAAATGTGTGTGTTATTTTGTTTTTAGTTACAGTTCACGAGTTTAGGCTTTGTAAGAATTTTTTTTTTTTATTTGATATTTTTTTCAAAGTCGCCTTGAAATCAAAACACCCTAACCCTACTCTATAGTATGTGAGCACTTGGAGGGACCTTTAAAACAAAATAAGCCCTGTGTAGATCATAAATGACAGTTTTGTTTAGCCCAAGATCATTAGAATATTAAGTAACGATCTTGTTCCATGAAGACATTTTGTGCATTTCGTACTGTATTAATTTCTACTGATTAATAACATGCATTGCTGAGAACTTAAATTGCACAATTTTAAACATTATTTTCTCAGTGTTTTTATATTTTTTTTCTATACCAAAAGATTCCAGATTTTTAAATAGTTGTAGGTTGGCCAAGAATCTGCCTTTCCATCTATGGAAAGCTTATTAATAATAAGATAAAAGATAATCCATAAATCTTAATTTCCAAATATTGACACGCATGACTGAACCAGAGTCACATATAACAACTTAATGTATGAGAATTGACATAAGAGTTAAAAAAAAAAAAAGTGAATTCTGAGTCTTATGTAGGGGAGTTTTAGGGGTAGTTACTTTCAAACCATTATCAGGTTTATTCTTTTGTTGAACAAAAAGGAAGATATTCTGAAGAAACTTGTAACCATTGACTTCCATAGTAGCAAAATAAAGGGATCTTGTTACTAGGAATGTCCAGCTCCAATCACATCAGATCCGATCACGCGGTTTCAGACTCGATCGCAATCGGACGTTACCTCCCAAATCAGGACTTGAATTTATACAGTTGAAGTCAGAATTATTAGCCCCCCTGTTTATTTTTTCTCTAATTTCTGTTTAATGGAGAGAATTTTTGTTCAACACATTTCTAAACAATAGTTTTAATAACTCATTTATAATAGCTGTTTTATTTTATCTTTGCCATGATGACAGTAAATAATATTTGACTAGATCTTTTTCAAGACACTTCTATACAGCTTAAAGTGACATTTAAAGGCTTAACTAGGTTAATAAGGTTTACAAGGCAGGATACTGTAATTAGGCAAATTATTGTATAACAATGGTTTGTTCTGTAGACAATTGGAAAAAAAGGGCTAATAATTTTGTCCCTAACATGGTGTTTAAAAAATGAAAAACTGCTTTTATTCTACTCGAAATAAAACAAAGAAGACTTTCTCCAGAAGAAAAACTATTACCAGACATACTGTAAACATTTTCTTGCTCTGTTAAACATCATTTGGGAAATATTTAAAAAAGAAAAAAAAAATCAAAGGGGGCTAATAATTCTAACTTCAACTGTATGTATATTTATATATTTTCATTATTTTTTAAACACATCTATAGTTATGCTCTGGCACAGAGTTAGACATTTTTCTCGACTTCACAGAAACAGCAAAGCGTGCACATGACATCACTTTGTTGCAGAGATGCTATTGTTTAAATGCCGGCAAAGTAGAACAAGGAAGCAGCTTGAAGTGAAAAGCGCGAGTATGCCTGCGGTCTGGAGGTATCATAAAGTTGAATACAACTTTTTAGTATCATTGCAAATGCAAATTAGAACAGAAACAGGCTCAAACCTGACAAGGTAGAGTTTTCATTAAGAAAAACATACATTTTCCTCTGTGAAATCTACTGTGATGACAGCAAGGAGTGCAGTTCTTAAAGTCAGGAGTGCAGTTCTTAAAAGCACATTACTGGCTTTCCAAATGTGGCACTTTCATTTATTTTTTGTTTACATGCCTGCGGGTATTTTAAGTTGAGGTGCTTTTTGTTTTCATATTAGATTTTGATATTTATTGTTGCACTAAAGTCCAAAAGTGAAGAATTTATGTTGTGCATTGCTTAGTTGTTCAAACTACCTCACAGAAGTGCTCTGTTGGTTAACAGAGTTGTTAAATGTTAAAATAAAGTTAATTAAATAATAAAAAAGTAACATCCTGGATCTGTTTCTTCACACTTTTAAAAAAAATTTTTTTAATTTTTTTTAATGTATTATAAAAGTATCGGCTTGGTTTTCAAGTCTCAATCTGGTTTTTTTTGCCCTCAAGTCCAAGCACTTACAATATTAACACTTCTGTTTAATTGACTTAAGTGATGAACAAACAGTGACTATTATCTAAACAAACACATATTGTAAATCAAGCATGTGTGCAAACAGCGAAAAAGGAAAAGTGATGAATGAATAAAAACAAAAATGAAACGGAGTAAACAGTCAGTTTAACCCTTATAAAAGTGCACACCTTAATACAAAGACTCTGCAAACTTCTTTTAAAGCTCGGTTTTGTTGTGCAATATAACACGCCGTTTCTGATGAAAGTCTTGATGCTTCTTTCAGTGGTTGTGAAGTCTGTTTCCTCTCAGTTGGTTTGAGTGTTAAATGACTCGCTCACTGATTATATTTGACTTGATGGAATAAGGATGAAGCCTGGCTAGGTATCTGCGTCATCGCCAGACGCACACAAACCTTGCTTTCTGTATTGTTGGTCCACTAGTCTTCATGTGAACACTGAACAGCCTTTACTTCTTCAGAGGTCAGGGGCCAATCATGAGACAGTGTAGGTTCTTTGTTTGTCTGTGGGTTCATTTGCATAATGTGTGTGGACTGATGGTTTGTGTCTATGAAGTCTGCTTGGTGTAACTGCAGTCTTATGCAAATTATGAGCAGTTATGATTCTTAACTTGAAGTGAACATGGTTGATTTCTAGGAATTCAGCAAGGCATGCGTACAGCAGTATGTGATGTAAATACAGTCATGATAATTACGGGAATGCGAAGGTTAATTCATAGACCTGTCTGAATTAACTGAGAAGTCTTTTTAAAGAGGATTAGTCTCTCTTTCTGTGTCTTTCTATGGTCTGTTTCGAAGTCTGTTTATAGCTCTAAATTTTCTTGAGTCTTAAAATGATCTTATCTAGATGTTATCATGAAATATGGCCTGTATAGATGTTTAGAATGTTAGAAAAGATTTCTATTCCAAAAAAGTTCTTTTTTTTTTATTTTGATATCCCTCAAAGAATCCATAAAAATATATGAGAAACATGCACACAATTAAAAAAAAAACTCTATTAAAATTTTAGATCGCATTTAACCATATTTCTTTTTTTACTGAAGTAAAAATAATAAGCAAATTTAAGGTTCATTTTTAAACGTAAATATAATTAACACTGTTTATCTGCTAAATGGCATAATAATTGCATGTATAATTTATGGTGAGTTAACTGAGAAAAGTCCTTTTTAAAGTAGATTAGTCTCACTTTCATGCGTCTTTCTATTGAATGTTTTAAAGTCTTTTTAAAGCTCTAAATTTTCTCTAAGTCTTAAAATGATCTTATTTAGATGTTATCATAAATAATTGCATATCTGGCAAATTGAGGCAAAGGCAGGTGCAGCTTAGTGTATTCAGCATACAACTCCATTGTGTTATTAACAGGATTGTTTGTTTTTACTGTAAAAATTTATTATGCTTTTTTATTTTTTAAAATAGAAAATAAATAAGTAAATTATTCATGGTAACGTTGGGGTAATACAATACATTTTGGTATATTTACCTTCGGCCTACAGCCCTCAATCAAGTTTGATTTTTGGCCTTTCATAGGAAAAAGTTTGGGCACCCTTGCTCTAAATTTTCTTGAGTCTTAAAATAATCTTATCTAGATGTTTTCCTGAATAATTGCATGCTTGGCCTGTATTGATGTTTAGAATATTAGAAAAGATTTTTATTACAAAATATGCTGTTTTTAACTTTTATATCCCTCAAAGAATCCATAAAAATGTCTAGCACTAAAAATAAAAGAAATTATATATTAAAATAGAATATTTTATATATTTAACCATTTTTCTATTTATACTGAATTAGAAAAAAATCAACAAATAAAAGTTCGAAATTGTTTATTTTATATTGTTTATTATTATGTTTATTACTATAGGTTTAAAATTTTAAAGTTTAAACAAAAATATACTTAACATTTTTTATCTCCTAAATGACTAAATAATCGTGTGTATATTTATTGTAAGTTAACTAGGAAAAATTCTTTTTAACCTGGATTAGTCTCACTTTCTGTGTCTTTCTATGACATGTTTCAAAGTCTGGTTATAGCTTAAATTTTCTTGTGTTAAATTGATCTGATAATTGCATGCTTGGGTTGTATAGATTTTAATACAAATATTATTAATATTATAATATTATTATTATTTACGATACTAAAATAATACATTATTATTAAAATAATATTAACAAAAGATTTCTATTCCAAAATATGTTGTTTTTAACTTTTATATCCCTCAAAGAATCCATAAAACTGTATAGCACTAAAAATAAAAAAATTATCTATTAAAATGGAAGATTTTGTCTTATTTTCAACCCTATCGCTATTTTTACAGAAGTAAAAAATAATCAGCAAATGAAAATTAAGTGTTAATGTCCTAAATAGCTAAATAGTTGCATGTATAATTTATTGTAAGTTAACTGGGAAATGTAATTTTAAAGTAGTTTGTCTCTGTTTCTGTGTCTTTCTATGGCGTGTTTCAAATTATGTTTGTAGCTGTACATTTTCTTGAGTCTTAAAATGGTCTTCTCTAAATGTTATTGTGAACAATTGTATGCCTGGTCTGTATAGATGTTTACATTCATTCATTCATTCATTTTCTTGTCGGCTTAGTCTCTTTATTAATCCGGGGTCGCCACAGCGGAATGAACCGCCAACTTATCCAGAAAGTTTTTCACGCATCGGATGCCCTTCCAGCCGCAACCCATCTCTGGGAAAAGATGTTTACAATATTAACAATAAAATTCCATTCCAAAGTATGCTATTTATTTTTTTTACTTTTATATGCCTTAAAATCTATAAAAATATATAACAGGAGCAAAAATAAATATAATTTAATGTCTATTAAAATAAGATTTTGTCAAATTTAACCATATTTCTATTTTTAATAAAATAAAAAATATATAAATATAAAAAATTATAAAGTTTAGTTTATTGTTTGTACTTTTTAAACCTAAATATAATTAAGATCGTTTATCTCCTAAATGGCTAAATAATTGCATGTACAGTTTATTGTAAGTTAATAAGTGGCAGTTTACAGCACTTTATTACTGCAAACAAAGTGTGTATTGTTTGAGCTGTAACAGTTTGTGTTGTCATTCATTGCATAAGTCGATGAATGAGCGATTCATTCCAAGTCCTGTCGGCTGAATTGGCAATACAGCAGTGAAACGGGAGCCTCTCCTTCTCATTGGAGATGGATTGGTGATATTTTAGTGTTAGGTGTTGACAGTAAATGTGGACTGGGATACTTGGCCTGTGAGTATCTTAGTGACGCATGCTAAAAGTGCTCATGTTTGAGTCAGCAAAACTCCTGAAATGCAGTGAGGCTAGTTCATGCTTCGATCACATTGCAAACCAACATAGTCATGTCACTTTGTAAAAGACATATTTGAATGTGTGACAATGTTATTGCAGTTTGCTCTAAACATCCATGTCTGTCTTTTAGTAGCATTTAAAAGTAGTTGCTCTTGAGCAAGTTTTAACACTTATATAAATATTAAAAATATTTTCACGGTCTTATCACTGAGGGCAGAGGTCAAGTCAGAAGGTGTTTGGGAGGGTCTTCTGTTATTGTCATTTTTACTATGTTCTTAAAGTTCCTAAAAGAGTTGTTTTTAATACATACTGTAAGCTGTTTAAAAAAAGTTATATAGATAGTTGACAAATTTGTTTGTGGAGTTGTTTGCAGATATTTAAAATTGTTTTAGCATAAAGTAAAAATGGACTTTAATTAGCATTGCAGTTTTTTTGAGGTCTTAAAAATGCAACAAAACCGTCACCTCTGTGAAGAGTTGGGTATTAGTTCTTGCTTCTTTAAATTGTACAATGATGTCAGTGGGTTTTTTTTGTCAGGTGTAAGCAGCATTTTATCTAATTTGTCATTTTGTCCAGCCATATATTACTCTTATTTTATTAATACTACTACTGCTACCATACTTCCACAACCACTACAACTAATGATAATGTTTTTTTAAATGTAGCAATAATAATATAATTAATAAAAATCTTCAGATTAAATTTCACCCAAAAATGAACATTTGTTCACTCTCAGGCCATCCAAGTTGCAAGAGATCTTCTTTAGACCATTGATCTCGATAATTCATAAAATGCAAATCAAGGTTATACTAGGCCAAGCGCTGTCCTTAAAGGGCCATGAAACCCCCCCCTTTTTCGGTTTAAGTCTACCTTAGAATAAAAAAAAATGCTCAGAAATAGGCGTGGAGCTCTGTGAGCAGAGGGAGGAGGTGAAAAAGAGAAGAGCGAACAACTGTTATTTGGCTCACAAAATAAGACAAACCATGAAGAGACCCATGATTTTATAGTTTCCAAAGTTCTACATGTGTTCTTCATAATTTCATAAACACATAATCACAATTTGTTATATCATTATAAAGATAAACTTTTATATAAACACTATAAATGAGGAGAACTCTTTTCCTCAATCCCCGGGTCTGAATGCTGACACTGTCTGAAATGACAGCAGTGCAGCAGGTCTCTTGCCCTGTCTATTCCAACCATTAGCCCTGGCGGTAATCTGAAGGATTTTAAACATAAGTGAACACAGCAGCACAGATTTAGGTATCTGAATGGTAACAAACTCAACTGATAAAAGATAAAGTACACCTTTCTCCAATTCTCGTACAGCTCTCCCGATAACGACGCTTGCTGCAACCCAACAGCTTTGCTGTTTTTGGCCTGACAGAATCGCAGGGAAAAACTTGCAACAAATTGTGCAGACGTGGTCTCACCCAGTCATTGGGTCTCACAGCTTGGCAGTTCTGCCTTGCTATTGGAAAGCACATGCTCTCATGAATAATTAAGCAGGGTCTTCTCATAGACAAAGAAAACTCCGCTACGAATAATAATGAGAAACCGACGCGTCATCACTCCACTAGCAGATTCCCACTACGACCCATCACCCAAAAATTATTTTAAACCCGGAAGATGAAATTAGCTGACAAAAGCTCAAAATTATCTAGTTTTCCCCACAGTTAAAGCTGACTGGTGCTCATGTTGTCTTAACTGATGCTCAACACACACTATCTGTTAAAATAAAATAAAAAAAGTACTCAAGGGTTTTCTTGAACTTTTTAATAAGATCTAAATTTAATTTTGTGTTTCCTGTGTGCGTATGTTTATTATTATCATTTAAATTAATTAATTTATTAATATTTTTGTATTTAATATATTTAAAAATTCTTTATTCATTTAATGTTATATATACAATGTATTATTATTTTTTTTAACTCTCAATCGTTGACTTACATTTTACATTCATAGAGGTCCTAAGTTTAGCTAAAAATCTTAAAATACAGAAACAACAAAAAAAAAATCAGTTCCATCTTGGATTTCTCTCACCTACATCCAGTAAATTTACATTATAGTGGTCCCTGACACTATTCTTAGAAAGCAATTTCCCCACAAGCCTTGACAAAGGTGAATGTCACTAATTGGCTCAAACCATATAAAATCGGGTGTATGCTAGCTTCTGGAGGACGGTGTGGCTACGGGCCGTCCTCGTGTCAAGACCATCTCTTGATTTCTGCAACCTTATGGTTTTGTTTAGCATTATTTATTTGTGTAGTTAAAGTAGTTATTTTCTTTATTTTCCTCTAGACTTTTGTTTGTTTGTTGATTTTTGTTGTTCTATTTAGTTTTATGTATAATAAATAAGTTGCATATACATTCTTTTTTTGTCCGAACTCTTATTATGCGTCTCGAACGAGGGGGTCTTAACACATTATAGAATGAAACCAAAGATCAAAACCATTTGATCTTCATTTATTTATTTCATAATGGCACCCTATGGCCACGTAACTTCTACCTTCCTTTAGCAGGTCTAGAAGTTCTACTTTTTTGTGCGATGGTTTGCATTTTCCTCTGCCTTTTGGGTGCTACTGAAGGTGCCTTTGACGGTGCAGAACATTTTGGTGACATTGTGGGGAGAAAACTTGAAAACATACAGTCCAGCACTTCAGAGTCACACTGCTAATGATTGAAGATTAATGTAAATTTGGCAAGCTTAACACATTCTGTACTGTACAGGCGACAGGGTACGGAGGAGATGATTGACAATGGTCTACAACCAGTGAGGATGCAGGACACAATGTGCTGTAGTAAAAAAGCATGTCAAATCACATGAAAAAAATCTGTGAAACTACGAGGCCATGAAAAGTGAACCATGTTATAGCGAGGGACCTCACTCTACATTTTCACATTTGGGAGAACTGTCACTTTAATGTAAAGTGTTCTAACTAAATGTACATTCGTTTCTCTGGCAGTAAATACCAACTGTTTGTTTTGACAGACGGTACACGGCGTGATGAAGATGCTGCACTTCCTCAGCAGACAGAAGCGCTTCCTTGCAGCCAGTTTGGTAGTTTTTACCACGCAGCATGTGTCCTTGCGCCTTGTCTGGGCTTTGAACAACATCCCTCAGGTAAATCAGGACCCTGTAAAATATAGCATTCGCCATTTGTCTTCTCTTGGAATGATATTTATAACCTAACCTTCTCTCCTCAGTTGCGGCAGGCAGTTGAAGATGGCACCTGTTATTTTGGGACCATAGACACCTGGCTGCTGTACAAACTCACTAAAGGTGGGTGTCTCAATATGGAAAACTCAGAAATTGTTGGATTCTGTTGTCTAGGAGCAAAATGAGCATCTGAATGCAAAGTGTTCAGTCTGGATTTATGTGACAGGTTGCTGAAACAAAAGCAGATCGATGTGTTTGAGTCTCTTCATAGGCAATGAAAGCACATCACAGATCTGACATCTTACATCACCCACTGACACTATTCTTAGAAAGCAATTTCCCCACAAGCCTTGACAAAGGTGAATGTCACACTAGTGTTTGTGGGTGGATTGTCGTGTGCAGTCATATCTAAATAGTGATTTTTACAGTATTTACTGTAATTTGGTCCCACTCTTTAACTTGTCACATCACTGGTAAGTATGGCCTGAAGCCATTGTGACTGTTTTATGCTATACTAATTGACAAATTGTAATATTTTTTTTGAAAGGTAACTTTAAACATCATATGCATACCCAGGCTCTGTTAGTTTACAAGTATTTAAATACTATTTAAAAAATAAAAAAAACTTTAATATTAAAAAATTATTAATAATTTATGCAACATCTTTAATAATAATGTTTTTTTAACAATTGTAAAATCGTTTGTTTTTTAATGTAATATTTTTTAAATTGTAATTTTATTCTTTTGATAAATACATTTCAACATGTAGTTTTTAGTGTCGATCCAGAATGTTCCTCCAGGAGGAGGTTATAAGAAATGTGTTATTATAATAATGTTGAGAACCTGCTCATTAATTTGGACCAAACTTTGATGCATCGAATAATTTAAAACATTAAAATGGCCCGTTTCCACTGAGTGGTTAGGTACGGTATGTTAAGGGTCAGTTTGGGTCCCCTAATCAGGCTTGAGTTTGAAATGCCAAAAGGGTACCAATGGTGGGCATGGTGTACAACAGAAATGTCAAAGTAAAGCTGTATGGGCCGTTCACATATCATATGAGAAGCACCTCTCACAAAACAGATCCTTGTACACATAAATACTTGTCTATAAATGTTTACTACTAACCTTTCTATGAACATGATTTGATTATAACTGCAGATCAATGAAATAGCCTACTGTAATGTCTGCAATTATATATAAATAATAAATAAATAAATGCAATATATATGAACAAATACAGCCCCCTACAGTCTCCGATATGTCACCAATGATAGAAAAACTACACACAGCTGACATTTAGGGCTCTATTTTGACGATCTAGGCGCAAAGTCCAAAGCGCAGGGCACAAAAGCATTAATGGCGTATCCTAATCCACTTCTGCTATTTTAAGAATGGAAAAATCTGCTCTGCGCTGCGGCGCATGGTCTAACAGGGTTGAGCTTATTCTCTTAATGAGTTATAGCTATGTTTTGAGAATAAACCAATCAGAGTCTCATCTCCCATTCCGTTTAAGAGTCAGTTGCGTTGCGCCAAAAGCGCATTTGCTATTTACAAGGCAGACTTTGTGGAAAAGTGGAAAAGCTGAGCGCTTCACTAGCAAGAAAACAGTTAAATAGAGCATCTGTAGCGTGAGAATAAGAGAATGAGCCTCCTCATTATTTAATTTCAATCTCTTCCGTGGATGAGGAAACGTATTGTACGCACAGACATCCTTTAGCCTACATAATTAATTTCATTTGTTAAACACAAATATTTGTTTCAAAACTATTTCTAAATTCAGTTCTAATTTCCAACAAACGAATGAATGAACAATAATAATAAAGTGTGTTAAAAAAACTGAGTTATATCCTAAAACACATGTTGTGCCCCATATGGTCCAAAACCTGACAGGTGGACAAATCTAAGCTTGTTTTTAATAAAACAAATATACATACGCATATAATAAATAATACTACTAATAATAGCATTATACATAAGCAAATTGTCATGAATAAACTAAAAAAGCCTCTCAACCCTTAGTCTTTATTTGGGTTCTTAAACAACATACAACATATAGCCTACAGTCAGTGCAAACCTCTCATCTGTATCTTTAATCTTCGGCTGCACATGTAAAGACTTGTTAAAAAGTAATTCCATAATTTTGAGTTCATAATAGTCCAAAAGGTAATGATAATAGTTAAACATGGCAGTTTGTTCAGGTTTTAGGTTGCTGAAAGAATCATTTGCTCCAGTATTTTGGACTTCTTCTTTGTTTTGTTTTTTTATGCACCACTCGCGTGTTTGTCCCTTTCTAAAAGGATCGGATGTCAGAAGCACTTCAATAATCACGCGCATGTTATTATCATCAGCTCAAGAAATTTGTTATTTGAAATATAGACCTGTGACGAGCTCACACGAGACAGCGAAACCACTCACGCTTTAGAGGGCCTTGTAAACAACAGCGGGGCACACGGTAGATTCTGCTCTTCTTCTTGGCTTTGTGGCTGTTCATCAAGATGACTACAAGGTTTGTTTGAGCTCGGGTCGATCATGGCTGGTTATTATATGTATCTATTATTACATGTAATGTCTCCGCTGTGTTTTTAAAAATGACACTTTTTGTTTTCATTCTCCTGCTTGTGTATGTGGTTGTTTCTCTTTAAACCAATTGTGTTCAGCTGCGTGTTTAGCTCCTCCTTTTGGTACACTTTTGCCATCCTAGGTACCCTTTCAAAAGGGTACCCCAAAAAGTGGTACGGTACAGTTCACTTTTAGGTACCTTTTGACAGTGGAAACGTCAATAAAAGTTTACCGTACGCAAACACTTAGTGGAAATGGGCTATATATGACTTTAAAGAGCAGGTCATATGGGTTTTCATATATGAGTCCCTCCACAACGGGTTTAAATGTGCATAAGGTCAGTGCTTTTCTCAGAATATGCACTTAATATTTAAATCAAATTGCAATAACTACAATAATTTTGATACTGTTTGTTTGAATTAATTTGTGTCTTAAAGGTCTATAAGCCCCTCCCTTCCTTAAGACATCTTTGCCCTGATTGGTCAGCTGCACAATTTGTTAGTTTGCTAACAGCGTTGGTTTGTCAAACCACCTGTAGGACACACACGCCACTCTATATCCTCAGATAAAAAAATAATGCAATAAAATAAACATGTAAAGCAACTTGGATTTCGTAACATAATGCCATAACATTTATATATTGCTTCTACTGAGGATTTGAAGTTCATTTATCACCACTTGTACAATGCTTTGGATAAAAACATCGTTGAAATGAATAAACACATATGTTGCCAGCAGGTGCCGATTAAGCCAGTGTTACATTGCTCGTGTTGATGTAAGTTGGTAGCAGGCAAAAGATTAAAAAAAAAAATAAGGTCTTGAGGTGATTCAGAGTTCTTTTTTTCTAATCGGGTACTTTTTTTATTTACCAACTAAGTTGTTAGTTGTTAATCAAAATGTAAAGCTGTTTATTTCAGTGAAAGGAAACTACATCACAAAATAAAAAAATAAGATCTTATTTGTATTCGTATAACCTGCTCTTTCACATCAAATGCAAATATCAACAGATCCTGTTTTACAATAGGTGTGAATAGCCATACATGATATTTACACAAGTGACAATAGCGAGAGGTATTGTTTACACAAGTGCAAAAAGCAATTACTTCCTCTTCATGCTAAGTGCAAATAGCCATAGAGTCTGTTTACACCGATTAAAATAAGCAGTGATTCTTTGCAAAGTGTACTTGGAGTCTGTTTATGCTTGAGATTAGTAGAACTACTAGCTTATATTTCCACCAGTGTTAAAGCTACATTATAAACCAAATTGAGTGTAACAGACAATATAAAACGGTATAGGCCCTATTTTTACAACAAAGCACTTGCTACATCTAACAACACTAATAATAAATGCTCATTGAATACCTGATTTACATTTTCTTATGGTTTACAAGAAAACGACTGTTACCAAATGCATTTTCAATCTGTTATGTGGTGAGAAGTAAAGAGGTGGTCGATCGCACCAAGAGTTAACACCACATGCCTTACTCACTACGCCACTGTGATTAGTGCCAAACAATGCCAAATGGGCATTGTTTGTAAATCTGACTGTCCCGAACAGGCACTGGTGGGCAGAGTTGGTGTAAATAGCCTCTGCCAACAGAGCAAACTATTTGCACTTAGTATAGACAGTTTTGATTAAATTTGCCTATTTCTTACTGACTTCGATTTTTGCTTTAGTAACAATGATGTGTTTGTTTTAGAAGCATGAGTCAGAAAGAAATTCTGTCACGCACAAGACAAAACATCAATGCCTATAAATAACTTCTGCAAGTCAATGAAAATGCTGAACTAAGCAACTGTACTGTCTTTGTGTCCAACTGCTTAATCACGTATAACTTGTTTCACGTTATTTATATCTGATTCTACTATTTTGCATATTTATCGCTGTAAACTGAAATAAAGGTTGATTGACTCCTAGACTTGGGAAACAAAAACCTATTCTAGAGTTTGACTTCAAGTCTGTTTTATTGTTGTTTTCTTTTTTGCAGGACTGGTTCATGCCACAGATTACTCTAATGCTAGTGCAACAGCAATATTTGATTCCTATCAGGTCAGTTACACATGTTCAATTTGTTTAAGTGCTGTTATCTGATCATTACCTTTGGATTGTAGACCAGAGTACATACAAACAAACGTGCCCGAGACATAAACAAATAGACAGTTGAAGGGAAAGTTCAACCAAAAATGGGCCGTCTGCTTCCCCTTATGATTTTTAAATATGTATCGACTTCACTTTTTAACAGGGAACACAAAAGAAAGTTGTTTTGCATGTTTCTTTTATGTTTGGTAGTATTTCATTTGCAAATCTATTCTTATTTGGAAACGAATCACATTGTTTTCTTTAGTAACATAAGAATTAACCCTTTATCGGCTGAAGAACTGTATATGGTAACTTCATTGACATTGATTACAATAGAATTTTTACAAGATTCAAAAGTCTTGAAATATCTCCAGAGTTACTCCAGAATGAGTATTTTAATGAGTGCCTTATAAAGGGTAAAAATCGGGTCAACATGCCTTTATCAGTCTATCATTTTTTGGCGAATAAGGCTGCATTTACACTTCAGATCTTGACGGTCAATTCTGATTTAGTGACTGTATCTGAACTTTTTTTTTTTTTTTTTTTTTGGTGACCTGCTTGCATCATCTTTTAAAAGTGACTCATATTAAATAGACCAAGATACATGGGAGGCAGTTCTGGACAGGGTTCATTCTTCATCTATATGCGCACGTCACTGCCTCATTCAGTGTAAAGTGGTTCACAGAGTACACTGGTCGAAATGTAGGCTCGCACGGATCGACCCAACTATTGATCCAGAGTGTGATAGGTGTCATTCGGGATTAGGTACTTTAACCCATATGTTTTGGACATGCCCAGCTCTTTCCTCATTTTGAGGCTCAGTATTTCAGTCTCTTTTAGCCATTTCTTCTATAGATATAGCACCATCACCCATTATTGGCCTGTTTGGCGTGACGCCGGATAATTATGCATTACCCACTTACCATATAAACTTTGTGGCCTTTCTTACTTTGCTTGCTAGGCATGTCATTTTATTATACTGGAAGAACCCTCAGCCACCCTGGCATGTGTGGTGGCTGAAAGATGTTTTGTATTTTGTAAAACTAAAGAAGATTAGATATTCCCTTCAAAGACCTAACGGAACATTTGAGAGGGTGCTCGCTGCAGAGCCATTTGAGCAGAGCTGAGCTCCAGCGAGGGGGAGCAGGAGCTCTTGCTCTGCCTCCTGTAAGCTGTTTTAATGCGTACACCAACCCCACCCCTAACCCTACCCCCAGTGACATCACTCGTAGAAGAAGTGCAAAAAAGGTGGAGCTTAAGCTCAAGCTCCCCCTCGCTGGAGCTCAGCTCGCCCAAATGGCTCTACAGCGAGCACCACTTGGAACATTTGCCAAAATTTAGGATGCCCTTTCTTTCTATGTTAAAACTCTCCAGCTGGATCTAGACTGATCACCTCAACTTTTGACCACAATAGTACATCAGTTTGTAATCTTTCATTACTCGAAACGTAACATTTGAGATTACTGTATAAATGTAGACATCTGCCTCGCATTATTTGTTAATTTGGTTTCATTTTTATTATTTTCTTGTTTTTAATTTTTAAATTTTTATTTTATTTATTTATTCACTTTTTTATCAATATATTATTTGTATTTATATATATTTTTTCTATTATTTCTGTAAGGGTTGTTTGATATGTTTATAAATGGAAAAATGTTAAATAAATCATAAAAAAAAAAAAGTGACCGATTGTATCCGATTGTCTGCATTTACACTGTAAACAATGACAAGACACAATGAATAGAAAAAAAAGCAGGCACGGACTGACAGCTGATAATAAAAGAGTGCCCTTTTCTCTGTTCCTGTATTTAATCTGTTTGTAGGGCTTCATTTAAAAAAAATCTTTTTGACAAGTTGTTTTATTATAGTTTATGACAGAAATGTTCTCATTTGACCGTCTTCTTTTAATCTTGGCCTTTTTAAACCAGTAGGCATTTTAATGTAAT
This sequence comes from Danio rerio, assembly GCF_052040795.2. Classification (NCBI taxonomy): domain Eukaryota; kingdom Metazoa; phylum Chordata; class Actinopteri; order Cypriniformes; family Danionidae; genus Danio; species Danio rerio. Next base: position 19,351,880 of record NC_141022.1, read on the forward strand.
GTCCATGGTGGGATTTATGCACGTGATGTATGCAACAGTTTTATATTGGTTTATATTGGTTACTTGGCGGATATTGCACTCTCGCTCTCGTTAACATGCTTAAATACTTAAAAATAAAAGCATTTTTAGTTTTCGTGTATGAGATTTCAGGTTTGGGCCTCTGCTGATGTCTGTTCTGAAATTAAAGCGTCAGACTTGACGTCATTCGCTATGGTTTTTAATGATGCGCGACTCTCATTAACAGGTGTAAATCCGATTCACCCTTTTATACTGCAGACACGAGAGCACAGATCTGATTCATATAGGAAAATTTTCCACATATGAACAAGGCCTGAATCTGATTTAAGTAAATCAAAATCCATGTGATTTTTGCCTGCTCACACATACACATGCCATATACGATCTGTACCACATGACAGAAAAAAAATCTGAATTGAGTCACTTGAATTATGCCGTGTAAATGCAGCCTAATTTTTTCTCCCAATTAGGTCTCCCAAGTTTGTTTGTGTTTGTTATTATTTCTTCTTAACGTACAGTATCTCTTGTCTGTACTGGGATTCGTTTACTCGCAGCGTACCTTAGTGCAAACTCTGTGGTAAAAACATGTATATAAAACATTTGTATTGTCATCAAAAAATATTTGTTGACTGGCAACTTTCAGAACATTAAATTTTTTATGAATTGTTGAATTTGTAATTATGGGAAATGTTTCAGCTAGTGCTATTCAACATGCATTTTCCTTTTAAAGACATTATTTTTCTAGCAAAAAAAACTATTTTTGACTCAAAATAATGCTGGTTTACTATTCTGAAAAATTTTGATTTTTTTATTTATTTATTTATTTATTTCAATCTTCTTGCATAATCATTTATTGAAGTTTCACTTTCAAGCAGAAATTAATTGGGAGAAGAGCATTTAAATGAATTCCACAATATGATTGACTAATGTTTGTGGGTGTCAGATTCCTGGTGTTTGCTCAATTAGTAAGCGCCTAAAAAGCAAGTCTAAACCCTCATTAGACCTAAAATTTTGCATTTGATATGCTGTAAAAATTTTGGAGAAGGAATGCAGAAAGCAAAGAGTGTTAGAATAGAGAATAATTTTATGTACTCGTGTTTTTCCGTAGTGTAAATTTTATCAAGTATTTCCTCTTAGATTTTTTAAAATTACAACCACCAAACTCACAAAGACCTATAGACTGTTCTGGCCCTGTTTGCTGTATTTTTGAATACATGAAAAATCCCCTAAACCCTCATTGAGGTTGTGAAAGCTTATAAACATTAACTCTTGCAGAGCATTTAACCTACATTCACCCAGTCGAAGACCTTCATGTAACAATCTGTCGACCTGTCTATTACTTGTACAGCCTAACAATTACCTAAGCCATGCTAACAGCACGTTAAATCATAGCAACATATCAACATATTTAAAAGTCATCAAAACACTGTTGGAAATTTTTACTATGTTTATGGAATATGTTATAATGTAATAGCAGCATTTTTTACCATACTAGTTCATCACATGCAATATAGTAGCCCTTAATAATGTGGCGAAATCATTTAGGAATTTAATTGTTCATCGACATCATACTCCTTACAAGTACCACTTGAACCTGAATAAAGTTAGCATTAAAGTGTTCATATTGAGCTGTATTTTTATTAATCTGCTGACTTAAGGCAACTTCCTTGACTCAACTGAAGGCACAAGCACTCTTCCTTGTGATAATTTTAAAATAAGGCTAAAAGCCAGCCTGGAACACTACCTGCTGTTAAAAACGAAACACAAAATCAATTAAAGATAGATTAGCATTCTTAAACAATTATTCACCACATCCCTACTAGCCATGTGTTAAATATGTTTGAAGCATGTTAGCAACATGTTAAACAGACTAAAGATATGCTAGCAATGTTTATATATATATATATATATATATATATATATATATATATATATATATATATTATTTAAGCAACCTGTTTGCTTGTGTTAAAAGACCAAATATGTGCGTGCAAACATTGTTAACAGTTTTATTAAACTATTACACGCTAATTAATGTTTGAATATGTATACAAATTCAGACATGTTAGTAAATTGCTATGCTGTTGTTAACAGCATAATATTTCTTGCTAGCAGTATGTTAATTATACTAGAAACATTTTAGCAAGCATGTTAATTCATTCTACAGTAGGGGTGTGCAAACTCAGTACTGGAGGGCGGATGTCCTGCTAAGTCCAACTTGCTTCAACACAACTGTTTGGAAGTTTTAACAGCTGCGTCCCAAATCGCACTATACGCCATTTTGTAGTATAAATAGTGTAAGTAGTGTGATCACACTGAAAACTCTAAAAAGAATAACTGCACTTTAAATAACTTGATGATGCACTAATTTAACCTTTAAAATGAAGTGTGTACTGTTGGACACTTCACGCACTCAACAGCCGCTGCTTTGCTCATGTAGCTGAAGGGTCAAGGAGCTTTTGGGTGCTCATGTTGGAGTACTTTCTTAATTTTGGATTGTGAAAGCAGTATTCTCCTTTGAGAGTGATTATAGCGCCTCCCGATGGTAAATGCGGTAACACTTATGGCAGGTACTATCTGGTAGTTTGCTCATTTATTTCACTAATTTGGCAACCGACAAACATCATCCAGGAAACGGTTTGAATTTCCGCTTAGTAAAAAAACATTAGTGTTCCATTTGGGATCACACCACATACAGACTCAACAGCAGAGCATATGTAAGTACTTAAGAGCATAGTGTATAGTGTGCCATTTGGGATGCAGCTAAATATATCTGGTAAGAGCTTGACTAGCTGGTTCAGGTGTATTTGATTAGGGTTGGAGCTAAACTCTCCAGGGGTGGATTTCATAAAACCATCGTTAGCCAACTAAGGTCGCAAGTTCCGTCGTTACAAACATAGTTTGTTAATTTGCCGTTTCCCTAATCCATCGCTCCAACAAATATTCGCAAATTGCGTCGCAAACTTGAGCACTTCAAACTACAGCTGTAGTTAGAAACCTAGTTCCTGGCTGTGTTCTAATCCCACTTATCCCCCTATGCCCTATTCATTTAGAACATTCTAACATTCAAAGTTTGAATTATTAAAAGTAATTATGGAAGTATTTTTACAGTTCAGTTTTAGCAAACTTCATGTTTACAATTGTGCTTCCTTCGCAGTGCACTTTGAAAACATTGATTTAAATTTAAACACAGCCTCATGGCGAAAGCTATTGGTGACCTATTATTTAAAAGTGGAATTTATATTGCGTTTAAAAAACTTGTGAAAACAAAAAACATAGCATACGTTACTTCTTTTAATGTATAGTGGTTTATTTATTAAGTATCTGTACTCTATATGATATATGCCTGTTGTTTAGAACTTTCTGCAGTGGTTTGCATGTGTCAATGTAAAAGTAGACTTAAAAAAATCCATAAATAAACAAACAATATCCTACTTAATAACAATCATCATCATCATCATCATCGTCATCATTGTCATTAATATTATTACTATTATTATTAAAGTAAGATTTTTAAAATTTCCTAATAAATAATAATTTTAAAATTTTGTTTTATAATAAATAACCTCATTATTTATTTATATGATTTATATATGATATTAGAATAGTGTACGCTTTTGTAAGGGATTTTTAATGTTTTAGAATGAAATATGTAATGGTCAACTTCTCAATAATATTAGTAAAGCAAACACAGGCCCTATATGTTCCATTTACATATATTTCAGTTAATATGGAAAGCGAGTGCATGTTTATTCTAAAACTAATATTGGAATTTATTTTAAATGCGTGTTTGTGTAAAACAATAGAATTTGCAAGAAGAAATGAGGGGGTTCTTCTCTAAAAAAGTTGCTGCTCCACCCCATTTAGAGCATCATTATGGGCGTTTTACATTATGACTAATGTGGTTCAAGCGATGGCTCTGCGACAGAGAAACAAGGGGTTTTGTGAAACACTCGTCACTACATCATTCATTTTCCAAACGATGCATCGTACTATGATAGTTCAGCCGCGAGTTACGTTGTTGTTTGAAAAAAGCACCCCAGGACACTAGCCCTCCAGGACAGAGTTTGGACACCCCATGTACTAGAGAGTTGCTAACTATAGAAAATGGTACCAACACGTTTAATAACATTTATTGACTTTCAATAGAGTAAAACCTACAAACTTCCAGCTTTTAAAAATGACTTTAATCTTTCAGACCTCACTTGTCTAGCAAATATCAAAGTTTGTTGTCAGACTTTACATGGGGTAGCTTGTGGTAGATTTTATTGGTCATTATTGAAATTAGTTTGTGTTTCTTGTTTCTGTACCTAGTCTTGTTCATGGAAAGCTGTGTGTGCTCATAGTTTGTGTTGTGTATTTGTTGTGTGTGTGTTTGTGTGACCATCAGATGTGCTGGAGTGGATTTCTTTGCTCACTCCTCTCTATACCTCTCTCCATCCTTCCCAAAGTGCAGGACACCAGGTACGACTGCACCCTCAACTGATCTGATGATTATATAATACTTCCAGTTTGGCAATACAATTTAAATACGCTCCTTCTTTTTGTATTTAGTCATAAATTTGGCTTGTGTGATTCGTCCATCTTTGGAGTGCCCATCCCAATCATGTGTGTTGTGAGTATAACTCTTATATATAATAATAGCGATAACTATGTTTGGTTTATTTCATATTTAGTAGTATTTCACTTGCATATCTAATCCTATTAGGAAACACAACACATTGTTTTCTTTAGAAACACTTTATTTGTGTAATTGTTTTTATCTTATAAAAGTTGAAAGAATTTAAATATCCCTGGTAAAACTCCAGAATAAGTACTTCAGTAAGTGCTCAATAATGGGTAAATGTCGGGTCAACTTCCCTTCATCAGTCTTGTAATTTTTTAGGTTTTTATATTTATATTGTAAACATTTTGATTAAAACATTACAAATATTGCCATAATGACTGTTCCACTAATTTACATCACCTTCACCTCTGAAATGTGTTTCAAAATGCCTGTGATTAATTATTCTCTAATCTATATCGCAGATGGCGGACCAACAAGCGGCCATGTTTGGAGAGTGTTGTTTCGACACTGGTGATGTGAAGATCACCATGGGCACAGGGACCTTCATGGACATCAATACAGGAAGTAAACCGCACACGTCTGTAGCCGGTATGACAACACGCTGATGTCTTCCCTTGATGTCTTAACTGTAGAACTGCCTTACTTCTGAAATGTCAGCCACAGTTGTTGTTCGTGTTGTGTTTCTTAATTCAATGTGACTTGCAATGTCAGTAGGCAAAATATGCTTAAACGTGTTTGGTGTTGAGTAGGAGAAATATGAAGAGCATTAAATTTCCCCTAAGACAGACACTTCGGGTGCTTTCACACCTAGACGTTTGTTTTAGAACCAGTCTTGTTTGTCCAGTTAGCGTCGTTTGATTGACTTGTGTGAATCCAGAAATTGTGCTTGGATTTGCGACAAGTCATTCGTCTGTGATTGCCAGAATGAGGTGCAGATTGATTGTAGTGAGAAAGCCAAATGATCCAACACACTAACGCACCAGGCTATATTACAGAATATTTTACGACTATATGAGGAGAGAAATATAGTAGGGCGGGATGTCATTCCTACAGGTAAATGTGTGTTTCATGACTAATATAAAATATTACCGAGTGCTGTTTATGCATTGAATTAACTGAAGTTACCATCTAATGTTTTTTGCATATTTTAATTTTATAATATTTTGTATTAGGCCTGTTGTTTTTATCATTTCTGCACTGTCACCTTAAAAGAAAGACATTAGCCGCATTTACACTGTCGGGCCAGTGCGAGCCAGGGCTTTTATCGGGCCAGGCCGGGCCAATCACCTGGGAGGTTGAGCAGTGAGCCTGAAATCATGTCGCGTTTCCACTGTCTGGCTAGTAGCTCACAGCGCGTCACGCAAACCCCGCTCCCAGAACATCCCCTAAATCCGCCCACTTCAGCGGGAATCAGGCAAAGCACACCACATCATCACGAAACTATTAAAATTGGGACAACCAAAACAAACAAATGACACGTTACTGTACCGCAGTACAATGTATGTCTATACGCACATACCTGTGTGTTCTCATTCATCATATTCATTTACTCGCCGACCGACTGTTGGCATCGAAATCCAGTGGTCTTGCCACTAACGGAGGGACCCAGCGCAGGAAGCGCACACATCCATAATATAACACCACATATATAAAATTCTCCGTTAATAACTGGATACAAAATGTATTTTATAACATCCTCAGTTAGACAGATGCTGTCCAACATTCATCCCAAATGCTCCGGAGAGAACTGAAACATGAAGTTTTCCCTATAGGCTTTATGACACTTAATAGGTGATTCCCTTTATTTAAAGATGTTGCTTATTATATCTTAAGTAAAGGAAAGTGTTCAATGTTTCAGCACAAAAGAGCAGCACGTTATAAAATATAGGCTATATTTCGTTGCGCTCAGCAGCTATGCACTAATAAAGCTCTTTATGTATTTAAAATTTCCTTTTTTAAGTTTAGCACGTCATATAAAAACATACACACTTGTTTGAGGACACAGAACACATTTTGAACTTGCAGTTTTCTCCGATGCGTCAAAAAGTGCTGCGCAGCTGGAAGACAGAAAAAAGGTCGCCTAGTTTCTGCTTTCACTCACCCCGAAAATGCTCTGTTTGCATGATTTGATTAATATCATCAGAAATGATATCATATCCAAATACTTTATAAATAATATTTAAAACATTCTCTTTATTGTTTTTAGAAAATATCTAAAATCTTTTTTTTCAGAGAGGCTTTTGAAAAATAAAAGTTTAATATGGCTTTAAAACAGTTTGATATAGTACCTAATTGTTCTAGCTAGCTTTTGTTAGTTTTATATTGGTTTATTTATTTAATATGATTTATTATATCTGATATTTGTAATTCTTTAAATTATTTCAATATTGCTTAGGCTAATTTATCTAGATATGACACTATTGTTTTGAGCTTACAAAAGTGGACACGAAATTTATAAAGTTTAATGTTTTTTTTGTTGTATTCATATAGTGTATTATCTCCAAAATAAATAAAAACAATAAAAAGTAAAAGAAAAAATCCGCTCGTGGCATCAACAGAGCTATGAAGGGAGCGCTCTTTTCCTCAGTCTCACATATAAATACAGGCATCTAAACACGCACAAACACACCTTTTAAACTTGACAAAAGCTCTCGAAAACCATTATTGTCTGCTGTGTCTGTAATATGGCGTAAAGATTGTTATGCGTTATTAAAACATCAAGGAGGACGCAGCAAAGAAAAGTCACTTATAAATTTAAACTTCTTTATTATTTTATGCAACAGCCTTACATTTAAAAGAGAAACATAAGGGCGATCATACGCAAAAATACCCCAGCCTATAATTTGTTCCAGATGTTTTCTTTCCCTTATTTATTTATTTATTTATTTATTTGTTTATGTGTTTGGCGCATGTACTCGTGTGCGATCGGAAAACTGTGCCTGCCTCTCCTTTCACTCTGCCCCAAAGCCCCGGCTGGCCCTCTTTGGCCCAAGGTATTCGGCAGGCCGAAAAAGGCCGGCCGCTGGTCCCAAGAAAGCCCCGATTTGGCCCGATTAAGCCCCGGAAGTGACAGTGGAAATGCGACTGGCCTTGGCTCGCTCGCTTTAGGCGCAGTAGTGGAAACGCGGCTATTGATCTGCTTCATGATCTGACTGAATTCTCAGTTCATCTGTTATTTCTCTTTTTAATTTAAGCCTATAATGCATAATTCTAGCCAACATTTTTTTTAGAAAGATTTTTACAAAACTTGACAACTGAAATAAGGCTGTATGAGAAAGTCTGACCTCTCTGATTTACATTTGGTGACGGTATCTGTGGGTGTCAAAATAAAGTGCACCTTGTCGCTTATAATGTCTTATTTTTCATCAAAAATATGGATGCATAACAGCTGAGTGGAATTCGTGGGACTCTTTAGATTAATTTTAGATTAGATTAGATTAGATTAATTTTGGTCCATTTAGAAACTGTGTGAAAGCGAACCGCACCAAGAACAAAAATAAACATTACACGTTACATTTTTAATTCCTGTTTCAGAACAAAACAATCCATCTAAAGGTGTGAAAGCACCTTTAAGGCCCATGCACACAGAGACGTTTTTTGCTCGCGTTTTCTGTCGACGTTTAAAGCCTTGTGACTAAGAGCCTACTCACACTATGCCATCCGTACCAAAAGTGGCGGATCTGTTCGGCGAAATATCTGACTGCGTGTCCCCACATCCCTAAGGACTGTTTGGCAAAATATTTGACTGCATATCAGACGACTAAACCGATATAACTAGAGAAATCTCCACTGTGCTGCTGAGTGAGAGAGTGCTTCTTACTGAACAGCGCAGCAGCGATGACGTAAGCGTGCCGAAGCCCGTTTATGGTGTAAGCGCGACCCGTCGGGGGAGACTGGAGGGGGGACAAGCGTGCTTTGACCTGGTTCGAGGCAACTGTACCTAGTGTGAGTACGGCCTAAATAACAGGCGTCAATGTGATTGTGCACACACCAACGCGCAAAACGCCAGACGCAAAGTCGTCATTTAAAAAAAAAAAAAAAACGCCTCATGCTTGTTTTTGTTTTTTTGACGTGCCGTGTTAAAACCGTCTGTGCATAAAATCTCATACACATTTATGATGTGTCAAGTGAGGGGAATAAAAGTTTCATGACAGTCTTATGAACAACCCTTCACGAAAAGTCTTACCGAAACTTTTTAAAACCCTTAAAAAAAGACTCATTAACTAAATACTTTTGAACAATAGTGTGCATCTCTGAAAACAGTGATAGTGTAGTTCAATCACTTAGCAAAAATGGTTATCATAAATCAGTTTGATTGCTCTGTATTTCACTCTTTTTCATGGGGTCTGTGTTTTTTCTGAATAGGCCTTTATCCACTGGTGGGCTGGAAGATCGGTGCTGATGTTGTGTATCTGGCTGAAGGTAATGCTGCGGGAACAGGTGCTGCCATTAAATGGGCGCAGGATTTAGGTGAGGAGGATAACTAATGTGTATTTATTACTGCCCAAGCACTGCTTGTGTGAGGACCCTCTTGAAATTGTTTATTAATCTCAGCTTGCATCATAAAGGCTGCATCCAGATACTATTTCCTTGAGCTACGTTTCACACATACAAGAACAAAAATCATGATACCTCCAAAAATTGAACGCATCCATGCCATTTTCTTCTTTTGCTACATAAAGACTGTAATTTTAAATTGTAGATGTTTGCTACACAGTCAGATCAGTCAAGATGTAAAAAGCATTTTAGACCAATGGTGGACTATGACTTGTTGACCCAGTTTTTTTATTGTCATTTTATTACTGTAGTGTAAATTCTTTGTGTTTTTTGATCTTCCAGAGCTCTTCTCTGATGTGAAGGAGACTGAGGCCATCGCCACAAGTGTGGAAGACTCAGATGGAGTGTTTTTTGTGCCCTCTTTCAGTGGCTTACAGGTATGTTTGTGTGCGTTTATCCACCTTATTTTTAACAACAGCATTGGTAACTTGATTGTGCAAAGCCTTGATGTCAAGCGTTTCCAGTTTTTAAATTATATTACCCATGACTACAAAAACAGTCCAGTGCTTTATAATGTGGACTAATTGTTTTCTTTTAATAAAAAATAAATAAATAAAATCACCATCTTGTAGTATTATTAGTTTTATAATGTATTGCACTTTGATATTATTCCGGTTATTTACTGGTTAATTAATTAAAAGTAATAGGAAGAAGGCAAATAATTCTCTTTCATATTGCAAAATAAGGTGGATGGTCTTTGATGGTGTATGCTTTGGTCATGAGGGGCTTTCGCATTGGGTAGTCATAGAAACACAGTTATAGGAACTGGCCACCAGGGCAGTGCATGGAGAACTAGATTTACCACTGTGCCATTTTCCTGATTGCAGTGCTACATATCATTAAGTCTGAGTTAATAACACAATACAGCAGTCAAAGCCAGCAGGTAAATGGTGTTAATATGAGCTTTTTGTTTGTTTGTACATTCCAATGTTTTAAAATAGCAATTATTCATCTTTAGCAAATCAGTGTACATTTTCATCAATGGTAGTTCTTTTTGTGCTGCGTTTGGCTCTACTCTGAGTCAAGAGCTGAAGTAGTTCTTCCAAAAGCCGTTCCTATAACTTAAATTATTACCAGTTTCTGCATCAATAGTTATAGGAACTATGAAAATATTCCTCTGGTTTGAAATCCCCTGTGCATATGTAAAAAAAAATAAAATAAAAGATGTTTATGTGCCGCAGGCTCCTCTGAATGATCCGAAGGCTTGTGCCTCTTTCATGGGCTTAAAACCTTCCACAACAAAGAGACACCTGGTCCGGGCTATTCTGGAGTCAATAGCTTTCAGGTGAGCTGCTTTCAAGACCTGTATCAGCAAAAAAAAACATCCCTCTTAAATCTAAGATGATCTGTTTAAATTGTCAAGATGGGAATTTCACTTTATCTTTGTAAAAAGTAAAATAAATAAATTAATAAAGTTACATAAAAGGTTGATTTCTGATGCTACAAAATTACCGGTTACCCTCAAGCACTGTACAAGCAAAATTCATCAGTCGGGTCCCATATACATAGTACCAGATTGCCTCAAATCATCTATTATTTTTGCTGTCTTGATAAAACACAAGATATCCTCCTTAAATCATTAACTAAAATCTAAATAAAAATAGATTTTCTATTATTTTATTCTATTTTTCTATTTCTGAGCATCAGAACCTAGTTAAACAGGTCATTGCAGGACAATGGAAATAGGTCATTTATAGAATATAAAGTCCTGTTTATTGAATTTAGATCCATTTTCAGCAGCATTTTACTAGATTTATTAATAAACCAAAAATGTATTCTCCACAATAAATGTTATTTGCAAAACATTTTTAATTTTGCAAAGCTTTTACTACAGTTCTTTCAGTTTAGAAACGTTTAAACTAGTGATACACCGAAATGAAAATTCTCCACTGAAACTAAAAAATCTGGATAGCACTAAGCCAAAAACCTTAAACGAAAATGCTTTGTAATAATAATTATTTTATAATAAATAATATAAAGTAATTTTGTAAGGGTGGTTAATATCTCTGTGGTGACCCCTGATTAATAAAGGGACTAAGCCGAAAAGAAAATTAATTTTGTAAGACTTTCTAAATCTACTCAATAACTTAAATTATACTGACTTATACTGACTGAAAAATCACAAACCAATAAAATAAGCACATTTTATTTACCATACCAAAAAAACTGAATGAAGAAAAGCGATTTTTAAATACTATTAGATCACTTGTGTCACGGTATGGGGTAGATGGAAAGGAGGCGAGGACCCCAATGCAGGAAATGAAGGATTTATTAAAAAAATAACAAAGAAACAAAAACAAAAACTAAACTCATCTCCCCATGTGAGGAAAAACACGACATTATAATACACACTCAACTAGACTTGATTTGGTTCTTGGCATGACACTACATTAAACCTCCGTTGTAGAACAGACATCAACAGACCTCATACAACATCAAGAGAAAGCACACAATCAACAACAGACCATCACAGAACAGAGCACACTAGGACAGGCGGACAGGTGAAAATAATAATTACAAACAGGATAACAAGGTGGGTGGGACAAGACGCTAGACAAAAGAACACAACACAACCATGTGCTTACATACAAATAGAACTAGAACACGCAGCCAATGAGAGAGCTCATTGACTGCGTGCTCACATAAAACCAGATACACGTGGTTACGATGTAAACATGCAACCACGTGCTACACAAAAGAACACAAGACACGAGCACACGATAAATAAAGGTACCTACCGTGCGCTCACATATGCGACGTGAATGTTCCCTCCTAGCGCCATCTGAAACCGAAACCAACTGAGACGCTGAGAATAAACATCATGCCGCAGACAAAACAAAACACGAGGACAAGAGTGCGCACCCATACCACGTCCAAACTTCGCGCACACGCATAAAGCGGGAGCGCGCATGGTCCGAGCGTAACCAGGTGGGCACTTACACAATGACAAGGACAATGTCAAGAAAGGAGGTACTCGACCAGAGGAAACTCAAGCAGAGCACCACTAATAACACGTGACCTGACTAGTGTCTGGACTCTGCCACCAAAACAAGAATTAACAAGACTGGACTGGCAGAATCCTGACAACTTGTTTTTATTTATTTAGAAAAATGCAGTAGCTTTGTGTTTTATTTACTTTTTTTTTTTTTAACACTTTTCACTTTTATTTATAATCTATAAAGCTATTATTATTAGAGCATGCGTCAAAGCATAGAGCAGGTCAGTGAATAAGTCGAGAGATGTCATTTCATCAGTATTGCCATGATGACTCTCATATAGAAGTGCTATTGCATTCAGCAGTATACTACAAGGCAATGTCCTGCCGGGCAGTGATGGCTCATATTTTAATATTTTCTTTCAGCCAATAATTTTCTGTGCTCAATTTCATTGAATCCCTAGTTCAAACTATTAAAATTTTTGACCACACCAATTTTCTTCCCAGAAAACCTGCAGATTGTTCAGCCTTGTCTCAAAGAGTGTTGTCAGGGATGAAGAATTTTAATGAAAGACCTTGCCTTTAAGACCTCTGATGATGCTTTACTTTTAGCTTTTTCATTCACATGGTGTCATTAATGTAAAAATAATGAGCTTTTTCGATTTTTCATCTGACATAGTTTTTCCACTGCACAATCAGAAAACAGAAATGAGACTGTGATTGAACTACCATCCCTTGGCATTCTCTACCAATCTAGAGAAGTTAATCAGGCCTCGTATATTAGAGGCTCATTCCAACTTACTTCCCCTTCAGAAGTTTCCCTCCTAAGTCAATCAAAGGCTGAACTCAAAAGCAGAGGATAGTTTCTCCTCAATGGGCTCTATACACAGCTAGAGTTTAAAGACGACCATAAACTTCTGGTGAAAGCTTAATGTGACTATTTTAAATTTCACAAGGTTGTTTTTACAGCATCGATGTTGTAATATAATTACTATACTATTAGTTAAATAGACATAAGTATTCATTTAGCTGTTTAAGCGTAAAAAAAAGATCATTGTAACAACTAGCGCCATATTTTAAAGACATGGCGGGGGGAAATGGACTTTAATGCAGTGCTTTTTGTCCGATCTAAGACCCACTTCATATCGTATATAAGCAGTGAAGGTCGCTTATTTTTAAAGAAATCAGATCTTAAGCGTGACAATTTTGTAATGGAAAGACCTTGGGCTGCCTGGCTAAAAATTAAAAGTGTGCATATAGCCAATTTCTGTTGTCTTGGGTATTACATTTTTTCCCCCTCTTTTTTTCATCAATTTAAATTAGCACAGAATCAAGGTGATACCATCATGCAATATTAGCATAAAAGCATATATATATATATATATATATATATATATATATATATATATATATATATATATATATATATATATATATATATATATATATATATATATATATATATATATAGCAAATACATATATATAGCAAATACATTTTTGTAGCGAATCAATGAACATTACATTTAAATTTTATGGGAATCTTTTCATTTTATTCTTTTTATTTAAATCTTTTTATTTTATTTTATGCAGACCAAATGGCATATAATTTTTATATTCTTAATTTAGCATTTATTTGCCATGAAACCAAAATAATTGACTTCTATTATTTATTTATTTTCGGTTTTTGATTGAATTCTTATAAAAGTTTTTATATATATGTTAAGTTTTATATATATCCATTTATTTTCCTTCGGCTTAAGGCTGGTTTATACTTCTGCGTGGAGTGATTGATGTGACCCACAGCACATGCCTTCGCATAGTTGTGCAATTATACTTCTGCGCGCTGTTTGTGTTGCTCTGCAATAGCAATTCCAAAACCCCAGCTGGCAGGTTTTTATATTCCTCTGTGTCGAGTTTCTTTGGAGGCTTTTTTGTTTTTTGTGAACGCTACCTTAATGTACAAGTTGCTCAAACTCAAATCATTTTGAGGCTGGAAGCGCTGGACGTGCAACAACTTTAACCATAAGGGATCTTTTTTTTTCATCTGGACCTCCTTCACAGGACTCTACACTTGTAAACGCTCGCTCCAGCAGGTTCACACGGCTCTCTGTCCCGCCCACACTCGTCATTGCTACCAAGTTGACCAATCACAGTGCTTGCACTGCGCGTTGTGACGTGTAGTTAAATTTTTTTGAGAGGTGCACTACAGCAACGACAAAGGCTATGCATCCAAACGCAGGCTGTGCTGGAGCATACGCCTGCGCTTGACGCAGAGGTATAAATCTGCCTTTAGTCCCTGTCATCACGGGTCGCCACAGCAGAATGAACAACCAACTTATCCAGCATATGTGTTTCACAGCGCATGCTCTTCCAGCTGCAACTCTGTACTGTAAAACATCAAAACACACTCATTCACACATACACTAGGAAAAATTTAGCTTATCCATGTCACTTATACCACATGCACCCGGAGAAAACTCACGCGAACATGGGCAGAACATGCAAACTCCACACAGAAATGCCAACTGACCCAGCCGGGATTCCAACCAGCTACCTTCTTGCCGTGAGGCGACCGTGCTAACCACTGAGCCACCATGTTGCCCCATTTTCATATATATGTATGTTTTATTTTTGTACTTATAAGTATTAAAAATATGACATGTTCCCTGCCAACTAGCTGAAATGAGATAAAAGTTTTTATTTTATTTATTTAAACTAAATGTAAAAAATGATTACCATATTTTTTGTAGCATTAGGTTTTTCACATGTATTTTAAATGTGTAGTTTTAATCAGAACATGTACTTGTATGTTTTAAATTAAATATAAAATTAAAAACACAAAATATGCCAAAATGATGCTGGTGAATTTAGAAGAATTTGCCAAAACACAAAACGGTCCCATGAGCTACTTAACAGTAGCAGCCACAGTTAAATACAGTACATGCTTGTCTAGTCATATTTACCTTGTGTAGTTCTTGTACGGCATACATCATGTACTAACTGTCAAAAAACTAATTTGATTGTGATTTTCAGGAACAAGCAGCTCTTTGATGTCATGCTTCGTGAAACCCGTATCCCTATCACTAAAATCAGGTGAGGCTCACTTCCTGTGAAGCACAGTTTGATCCTTCCTCTATGAACTTTAGTGTATTTCCACACATTTACAGGGCAGATGGAGGCGTCTGCACCAACGACTTCATCATGCAACTGACGGCTGATCTGTTGGGACGCAAAATCGCACGACCAAGCCATTTCGACATGTCCTGCCTTGGAGCTGCTTTTGTTGCAGGACTGGGAACCGGTAAGGAGCGTTTGTTAGAAATAACTGATTTCCAATTGAGACTTAATCCAGGGGTTAGATTAACCCTAAATAGACCACACTGTCCTTTCATACACACATTTATCACAAACCTTGCTTTAAAAAGGGACAGTTAACCCAAGAAATGTCCTCTTTATTTACTCGCACTCAAGCAGTGGTGTGAAGTAACAAATTACAAATACTTAAATTACTGTAACTGACTAGTTTTCTCAGGAATTGTAATTTACTAGGTAGTTTTAAAAAAAAGTGTGCTTTTAATTTCTTTTGAATTAATTTTTTAGTGCTGTATTGGTATTTTTACTCTACTGTTTTCCTTCAATCTGTAGTCACCACTTTATTTTTTCTTGTCTATGGGGATTAGAAAAATTTGCCTGTGATTCCTGTCCAATCAAATCGCACATAGACGGTAAAATCGCATCATAATGAACTCCCTCAAGACATGTGCACTTTTTAAATTGCAGCAAACTGTTTAGAAGCATTAAAAGTGTCCAAGATGTCCAAAATCTTTACACGCATTGACCTAGAGACTGTTTAGATGCATGTCACTGATGGGAAGATGACGGATGTTTACTGTAGGATGACCAAAATGGCCGTAACAATCACTAAACGCTCTACAGAATGTTACATTTACGTTTTTACATTTAATAGTCATTACTGTCTACTATTGAGTACTTAAAGACACTTTGCAAATTATAATTTTGAGACCAGGCATGATCAAACTCAGGGCTTAAAGTATTCCGGCACCATGCCAGATTTCCGGCGTGCGGCTGTGAGAGAAAAAAATATAGCCTATTTTAAAAGCCTGCTCATGCGGTTTAATTATAGGAATGCTAAAAATAACCGATTAACTATTAAACGAAAGGGTGCGTCTGTAACCAATTAATGTTTTCAATTAAAACCATTTAAAAATATACGTTATTTATTTTTTAAGTTTGGCTGCATAAAGGGCATTTGTTAAATGGTTTACTAACGGCCGCGATTGTTTTGCCGTCGCACGTTGTGTGTTCGAGGGGAAAAAGCGTGTTAGCTCAGTCGCGTCTTTTTAATTCTTCAATCAAATGAAACCACTGCAGGGTTTCTGTTGATTTGACAGCACTGTTTGGGTTGACAAGGCGACTATGGCAAACTTTTAATGATGAAGGAGAGACTTGTAGTCACTGTTTTAAGTTTTCCACAGCTTTATTACTTTACAGATCTTGAATATTACTATATTATTAAAATTACAATTATAACAGCAACACGACTCACGCACGCACACCAGCTGATTCAGTTGTTTCCTTGTGACATTAAAAAAATAAAAGATGCCCAGTGGTCTTTTGTGTCACAAATTTTCCATTATGTTGCCAAGGACTACATTTATAAATATAACGTTAGAGGTGATTCAGCAAGTTTAAGTTCAGCCATGAACCTTGTTGGAAAACCTATATAACATCGCCAATTTGGGAAAATTTTGGATTTGTGGTAAACGAGAAAAGCGAACCAATAATGTGGATGAAAGCTATTTGTAGGGTTTATTTTTAAAAAAAATAAGCGTTAAATGGACAAACACATCAAATCTCCAGAGCCACCTGGAGCCATCCATATGCGGAGCCAGCTCCGTCATGTCATCTTTTGAACGCAAATGTTCAGCTAGTCAGCCAGGTATTGCAGAGGCCTTTTCAAACATGGCCAAAAAAACAGAGAAAGTGATAAATAGTAGAAGTTGACAACAAGAAATGGAGCAGCATATTTGGTAGTTGAGAACACGCAGTTCCGCAGTGTAGAGAAAAGATACAAGAGAAGCAAGATACCCTCTCTTTGCCACGGTTACGAAAAAGTATCTGCATTTGCACTACAGGCCCACCATCTGAACGGGTATTCAGGGCTGCTGGAAACATTGTAATCCCAATTAGGTCTCCGCTTAAACCGGACAAAGCCAACACGTTAGTTTGACTTACAAAGAATTTTAAATATTAATTAAAAAATATTAAATATAAAATATTTTTCCATCTTTAAAAAAGCAAAAATGGATTCGAACACACCCTAATTCTTAATGTTTTTTCGTGTGAATTTTATTTATTTATATTCTATATATTTGTCTAAGTAACTTATTATTGCAATATGAATTTGTTTTTATCATGTAGTATTTGTATGTATTTTTATCTTGCCATAAAATAGCCATAAGTTGTTGATGTGGCAATAAATGAATAAATAAACTATTGTTTAATTTTAAAAGGCCTACTTTAACTCGTGCTTTGAGTAATATTTACAACAGATACTTTTACTCTACTTGCACTACATTTTTGGGCAAGTATCGATACTGAAGTATGATTTTTCAATACTCGTACCACCACTGCTTTCCACTGGTTTTCCACTGGTCTTCTCTTGAGCACAAAACATGATATTCTGAAGAATGTTGGATAAAAAAAGACATCTGTAGTAGAAAGAAAAAATACTGTGAAATTAAATGGCTGTTTTTTCCAACATTCTTCAGTATATCTTACTTTGTGTTGTTGTGCTTCAGAAGAAAGAAGCGTAAACTAGTTTGGAGCAAGTGGAGTATAAGTAAAGGTTGGCAGAAATTTTAGGATGAATTATCCCTTTAAAAAACAGTTGTAGTCAAACTTCAACATGCATTCATGAATGTTTGGGGAAATGTTAAATTTTTGTCTGTATTTTTAGGCATTTAGAGACCAAAAAATGCAATAAAGAATCAATTTTAATAGCGTTTTAAAACCATGTCAGTGGGCAGTAACAAATAATATTTATCAAGCAGTTAACATCATAGCTGAACATAAGAATTGAGCTTAATGTTGGGATCATATTTTAATGAGATTTTGTGAAATAATAATAACAGCAGAGCATTAATTAAATGCACATTTTCTATGGAGCTATCGATTTGAGGTAGCCTGATATTTGATGGAAGAAAAAACCATGCTTGGACAAACAGCAGACCCTCAGCCTCCTCCACTTGCCCAGCTCTATCTTCTGGTCCAAATGTCTTTAAAAAAGAGTTTACAGGACTTGTTATGGTTTAGAAGAAAACATTTTATGTGACATAGTACTTTTAAATTAATGGTGCAAAGCATAATCATTAAAGAGAGTCTATCTCAGTCTCAGTTTACCAGTTTTTTAAGCACTTTAAGCTCTTGTTACATTAAAAAAATAAAAAAATAAAAAAAATAAAAATGGCTCAGAATTTTTTTTACTTTAACCCTTGTTTATCACAGCACCATCTAGTGGACTCTTAAGAAAATGATTTTAACATTCAACCAAATAGTGTATTCAAATATAGGCTATATCAGTATGGGCGTCTGTGCATTGATATAGTGTTGCCATGTAAAATGTAGCGGTACAATGCTGTATCAATATATTTCCTACCTTTAATAAACATCCAAGTCCATAATCCTTTACAATGGAAATCACAAGCGTGTATAAATCAAGATTGCAAACTATTTTAGGGGTTAACTGTGCAGCTCTAACACATAGATTTTGTTTTACTGTACAATAAACTAGCTTATTGATGTTTGTCAGGCATATTGACTTAATCTTTCGAAGCCATCGTGTGTTCCTACCTCGATAAAACTGTTGAATTCTACCAAGAGCAATGCTCTTGTAGTATATTAGCACCTGACTGTGTTATATTTTTACATTTATATAAAGTCTCATTTTGTAAACAATTTATGGTTTTAATTGTTTTTTTTTTTCTTAGAGCAATGTTGTATCATTTTATTTTATTTTTTTGGCCAAGACAAATTTTCTCTCGGGGACAAATAAAGTTTATCCTAATCTGCATGCTTTATTCTGAATTGTCTTTTAGGCTACTGGAGGAACCAAGAAGAGCTGAAGAAGCTTTTGTCAACTGACCAACATTTCCTTCCCAGACGGAGTAAATCAGAAGGGGAGAAGGGAGGCCTGTACAGAGGAGTGCTGCAGAGCTGGGAGAAAGCCCTTCAGCGCTCCATGCACTGGTACAACCAGCCCTGATTCACCAAAAAGCACACACTTATCCTGCAAACTCCATCCTCACCACTGCATATTCTCTCAGTGTGACTCAGGGAGAAATAAAATAACATAATGAATCTGAAAAGGATTCATTTGGAAACTTCAACGGTTACACTTGATGAGTCAATAAATCAAAAGAGGTTTTACAGATTTACAGCTGGTTTGTGCAAATGTGAATCCAGCGCTATTATGATGACAATTCCTACTTCAGAATAAGACAGTTATATATAGTATTATTTAGATTTTGCCAATCAATAATTTAGTCATTAGGTGCCTTTATGAGGTGCCTTTATCTAATACTGTTTAAATTATGAACTCTCTTTGTGCCTTATGGGATAATTCACCTAGAAATGAACATTAAATGGCAGCCATTAATAGGAATGAAACAAGCTGTAAAAGTCAATGGCTGTTTTTCCCCCCAACATTTTTCAAATGATCTTCTTTTGTGTCCAACAGAAATAAGAAATTCAGGTTTAGAACTAATGGATGATGAAAAAATGACAAAATTAAAATGTTTGGGTGAACTATCCCTTCAATGAGGTGCTTCTGTACTCTTCTCCCAATAGTAGGCTTGTAATTGTATGTAATTTGTGTCGTTTACATAGAAAGGAAGTTCAACTACACTAAAGAATTATGCACACACTGCATCCTTTAGTATTATATGATAACTAATATAGCATTCGTTACGATGCTATTGTAAATTGTACGTAATTTTAGTTCATATTTTCTAATTGCAGGTTTAGTCTTGTAATATCTGATGTACCTCTTAATACGAAGAAAATGCTGCAAACTTGGAAAACTTGTTACCTGAAGTGCTTTATTTTCTAATGTTTTTATTTTATTTTTTTCTCAGTATAAAGCGTCCAGCCTGCTATTTTTATATACGGGAATGTAGCAGTGACGCAGTTTCACTTGATTCTATCAACAGTGGCCAATGTTATCATGCACTCAACTGTAGTAAATGAGTAACTGTGAACGTGTAATTATAAGAGGCTGTTGTATCTCAGAGAAGGAATAAATATACTGAATATTTGTCATGAAGAAATATGTATTTTATAGACTGACCTCTTAATGTGATGCCATGTTTCAATGTCAGTTTGTCAAATTAGTTTTAATAAATTTTAAATTTGACCATTTCAGTGTCATATCGTGTGTGCTGGCTTGCAAATGATGGCAGGATTTTCAGTCCAGGGCCAATGAACATTTTATTTTTTTATTAACAAAGGAATTATATAACGACCTAATATAAATTAAATAAGGTATGGTCCAGTCTTTCTTTAGTGGCATTGAGATGCAGTTAAAATGCCACATTCATTATATTGAATTGCTTTTATATTTTATTGGGCTATATGCACATGGACTTTAAATTTTCAGCCAGGCAGCCCAAGGGCTTCCGGTGAACTGTCTTTCCATAACAAAATTGTCACGTTTAAGGTCTGATTTCTTTAAAAATCAGCTATCTCTATTGCCTGTTAGGTATACGATATGAAGTGGGTCTCAGACAACAAGCACTGCATTAAAGTCCATTTTCCCCACCATGTCTTCATAATATGACCGTTTATTTTACCCCAGTATTTTCAATGGAATTTCTGCACTAGCCCGTTGCTACTGACATCACTAGTGGTTACAACGTTGTTGCACCCTGTTTTACGCTTGAACAACTAAATGAATGCTTACATCTATTTAACTGAATGTATTGTAATTACATTACAACATCGATTCTGTAAAAACAACCTTGTGAAATTGAAAACAGTCACATTAAGCTTTCACCGAAAGTTTATCATTGGCCTAAAACTCTAGCTGTGCATAGAGCCCATTACATAATATTTTGAATTGAACTTGAAATAAGATATATATATATATATATATATATATATATATATATATATATATATATATATATATATATATATATATATATATAAGCAATAAGCAATTAACCAGTAAGCAAGGTAAGCATTCGCTTAGGGCCCCAGGAAATCTGAGGGCCCCTCAATAAATACCTAGAAGTTTAAATTATATCTATAAACCATATATAACAACATTCTCTATCATATCTTGCATGATGCGGATCTAAAAAAAATAAATGTTTAATTTTTATTACTACTTCACAAATGTGTCCCCTACCCTCAATCATGGAGCAGTCCAAATTCGCTAAAGATTTAGTTTGAAAAATGTAAATACAAAATAAAATAATATTTCATTAAAACGTAATTTAAACATAGTTCATATATTCTTTTAGTTGTGAATTCACTTTAAGAAAATGAATCATCCCATGGCTAGAATTGCTTAAGCCCCCCAAATGACTAAATCTGCCCCTGTCTCAGCATTATTTGCGTTGTGTTTTGTCGTGTATAAATGTATTATATAATCGTAATTATTTATAGTCCACGAGAGTAGAAAACGGACTCCCCGTTTTCTATTGGTCAGCCCAGACGTCAATCATCCACTAAAGTGGGCGGGTTCACAGGAAAATGGCGACGTTATCTGTCGGAGAGCCTCAAGAGATGGAAGGTGAGCGAACTTGTCTATATTTAATGATTCTTTTCCAGTTGAGCGTTTCATAAGTCAACCATTGTTAATTTTTCATCTCGGACATTAAATCCTTTATTAATTTGAATTTTAAATCAGTTAATGGTTTCCTATCCCCTTACCATTCATTCACACTGTAATGTGCGATTGTTTACGTTCATCCCACAGCTATTTAAAGCTATTCTCTCAGTCTGCACGTATTAAATAACGATATATGCGTCCTGTTTTTTTTATTTCGCTTTTGAGTGTATTTAAATGCCACCGTTTACTGCAGATCTCCTTTTAGCTGTGGTGTACGGTAGTGTATACAGGGCGTCATTGCGTGTTAGCAAATGTAGCCGAGCAGCTCTCATTAACTTGTTCAGAACATTAACCGGTTCAGAAAAAAACAAAGTGTTGGAGAACATGAATGTGCACTATCAGACATGACAAATCGAGCTTTTCTCGACGCCTCACATTTGTTTGCTGCTGCTGTATCAGCAGAGTTTGTTAGTACGCTCCTGCTGTGGGATGTGCATGTGTGTGTGCGCGCGTGTGTGTGTGTGTGAGAGAGAAAGTGATAATGGAGTCATTTGATAGATGGAGGATTTGAAAACTGTTTTCACTTACATAAAAGTATGTGGCATCAGGAATATTTGACCCATATACCAGCAGTGGCGTAATATCTCTGGGTGTGTTCTAGTTATTGATTAAAGCTGTGGTTTGAAGTTGACAGGCGAGGAGAGTCTGAGGAATCTGGTGATGATGAGACCAAGAGGAAGAGTCTCAATGGAGAAGTCGACTCGCTGCAAGCTCCTTCCACTGGTGAGGCTTTAGCGCAAGTGTGAGGGGAATATGGTAGAGATGTTCTTTATTCTCTAAATATGTTCTCCTTTCTCTTGGCCTTTTAGTTCCAGAGGAGTCACCGGTGGACATGGACACCATTACCTTAGACCCCGAAGAAGAGGTGATTGAGAAAGTTTTAGTTTTCGGGAAGGCCCTGAAGGTTTTTTGAACAGGGCTTCAGGGGTTAGATAAAATAAAACTGAAAATACTGTCATCATTTATTAGTTTCAAACATGTTTGAGTTTCTATCTTCTGTTGAACATCGAAGAAAATCATTTGAAGACAGATGGAAACCTGTAACCACTGACTTCCAAAGTATTTGTTTTTCCTACTATGGAAGTCATATTCAGATTTCTTCAAACTATCTTCTTTTGTGATCAATGAAATAAAAAAATTCACAAAGGTTTGAACTACTTGAGGGGAGAGTAATAGTGCGTGAATTATTTGGTCAACTGTACCTTTCAGAGTTCTACGGATGGTGCAACCGACACCTGATTTGTTTGTCACATGTAATATAAGTTTTCTATAATATAAAGTTTTGTTTTTTAGAGAAACACATTTGACTATAGCTTACACTGTGAGCCACAAGGAGCTGGAAACTAAATCTAAATTACCAGCTGTAAAAAATAAAAAACAAAAATTAAGCGGTTTCACTTTTATAAAAGTTCGCCCAAAAATAAAAATTATCTCATTATTTACTCCCCCTAGTGTAGTTTTAAAACTTTTGTGAGGTTTTTCTTCTGCTGCTGAGCACAAGATATTTTGAATAAATCTGGTAGCTGGGGCACATGCACTTCCATAGTTGAAAAAAAAAATACTATAGAGTTTAATGAATACCAGTTACCAGCATTTTTCAGAATGTGCTTTTTTGTGCACATTATAAATAGATTTTAAACCTATAAAGAATGAGGAAATGATGACAGAATTTCCATATTTAGGTCAACTATCTCTTAAAAGGCTAATACGACTTAGTAACAAGAATACCATCATTATATTACATTGCCCATTCAACTTATTAAGTACTTTTAATAACATGCTATTGTTTGATATGAAGATCCCAACTTTCACATGTTAGCGTCACTACTGTAAAATCATGTTAATAGTCTGTGGTTTGTGTAAAAATGCTTCTAATCTATCACCTAACCTTTTGTTACACAATGTTTCAGCTATTTTACACATCATTACTAGTGATCCACTATTAATTTATTTAGGATGTGGATCTGGTCCACTGTCGCATTGGAAAGATTGAAGGCCTGGAGGTTCTTCTGAAGGCAAAGGTGAGCATTTTTGTTAATAATTAGTGTAATAAAGTTGTATCATGAATCAAGATTAGGATACTGTTAATTATTAATAGCTTAATGACAAATGAGTAACTTTTTTTTTTTCTTCCATCAGACAATTTCTCTCAGACAAAACCTCATCAAACGGATTGAGAACTTGGAGAGCCTCGTCTCATTGAGGGAACTCGATCTTTATGACAACCAGATCCGCAAACTAGAGAATCTTCAGGCTCTAACAGAGCTCGAGTGAGTCAGACATGATGCTTTATTATTTAGTCCAAGATTATTAACGTTTAGAAAAACATGCAAAATATTTTTTATTTGCACATTACTGATCAAACCATTGAGTAAGTTTTGAGTTCATTTTTACTAACAAGGATGCATTTTATTGATCAAACTTAAAAACAATTCAGCACTGGCAGTGCGGCATCAAAGAATTCTGAAATAAAGGCAAATTTGTAAGGTAAAGTCAAGCATTTTTTCCAAAAAGACCCATTGTAAGTAGTTTAACAAGTAGTAAACAAAATGGCTTACACAGAAGTCTCATACCAAGCAGGTTTTTGTTGGACAACATTGAAAAATCCCAGTAGAAGGATTTCTAAAAAAAATAATGTGACACTAGCTTGATTTACTTTCAATGGTGAAGGGAGTCTTTTCAAAGTTTGCAAAAAAAGAAAAAGAAAAAATCCCAAAAGGCCAATTAATTTATTTTCCATGAAATTGTTAGAGTGGCTGACGTTAGTATTGGTGACCAACAGTAAACGTGTTTGCCATTTCAGTTTATTCAGCAAATGCATTTGCATCTCCCTTTTTTTTTTTTTAAACAAATGAAGAGTTTTAACTTTGGCAATTTTATCACTCGCTTCTCATGGAGTTAATGCCATATATGCCTACTTTTTATATGCACTTTTAATTGTTTAATTTATTTTATTTTTTTACGTACCTACCACAAAGAAACGCAACCAAAGTTTACCTGTGAGGTACAAAGATGGAAATTTTATTATTATTATAATTATTGTAATATCTTTCATAGTATTAGCATTTTACTTTTGTTTTTGATCAAATGCATCCTTGATGGGCATAAAACACTACCAACCCAGAACATCGGAATGTTAGTGTACATACAATCACCTTATTAACCTTTAATTATCATCTTTTTGAGGACAAAAGTTTGATTATAACATGAAAAAAAGCTTTTAAAATAATTTACTGCATAATTTGCTTTTTGTCATGTATGGTTTGCAGGCAACTAGATGTTTCATTCAACTTATTGAGGAAGATTGAAGGATTGGATTCTCTCACAAAAGTCAAGAAACTCTTCCTGCTACATAACAAGATTGCAAGCATTGCCAACCTTGATCACTTGACAAGCCTCCAAATGCTGGAGCTGGGCTCGAACCGCATCCGGGTGAGACATCTGCTCTTCATGGCTTTTAACTGACTATAAGAAACTTGTCAAGTAAATGTCAACTTAAGTCATAAGTCTGTGAATATGGACATATGTGTTATTCGTTTTCTGTTAATTAAAAAAAAACTAACCTACAACTAGGTTTGAGTCATTCATCGAAATGAAGTTGCAACCGTGAAACTGGTCATGCACATCTTGTCAGGGAAGCAAAGTTCTGTGATCAGTAGTAAATCTTCATCTGAAGGCTAGAAGGCGCTCTCATGCAAAACCCCCAAATGCACTCAAAGAAGAATTACAAGAAATCCCTGTAGTTGTTGAATAAGCAGAAGCTTTAACTGCTTTCGTTGACTTAACACATTGACAAACAAACACTATGGAATTATCTCAGATAAGGATTAGTTTTAAACACTTGACTGAGGTGATTGTTGTGAAGTCAAAAGCAAAGACCAGGAGACTTTCGTTTCTTCAAGCAGGACTCTTTATTGGAAAACTTGCTGTGTCTGCAGTCACGGGGATGTCTTCGAGAAACCTATCGAGTAGTCTGTGAGAAGTCCTAGAGGAGTTTTGAGGAGAAGTCGAACTAGTGCAATGTTTACCTATATATTTTATATGTTATAGGGAGTTGTGATTAGAGGTGGCTACATTTCTAAACAAAGCATGCTAATGAAGTACATAGTTGAAAGAACTTGTTCAGACGCTGAAGTCTTACCCACCTGGACCTAATCAACAAAACTGATAGCTGTTGTTAATCCAATCGGCAGTATTGCACAGACTTTCATGGAGACAAAAGCACAGTTGAAGGGACCCTGGCCTTAGCATTTGCATTACTTTGGGATCTGCCAATGCTCAGAAAGGCAAAAGGTTTAATGTCTCTCGCACCTGGCCTTGTTTTTTTAGAAAGTCAATGTCAAACACATAAAATATAACTTTTTTGTTAAATACTAGACTTTTTTTAAAATCTAAATGTGGATGTTTTCAAGATTTGCAATTCATCACTCAAGTAACCTCATTTATTTATATAGCAGTATATGCACGCATTGTTTTCAGTACTGGCAGCATTGCATTGAGGGTGTGTGTCCACCAAAATGTTTTTTTTTCTAGAGGCGAGTGTTTGTTTTTTGTCACTTTGCACTGGCATTTTACAGTCAAGGATAAGCACACTGTTTTGTAAATCATTGCAAGGCAGGACAATACTATACAACTATCAAAAATAATCTGGTAAAGACTTCAACTTATAATGGTATAACGCAGATACTCCGTATGATAGCAAAAAATTCTGCAGAACATAAAGGCTCACAGCTTAGCATTTTTAGAACATTGCTTGCTTTTCTGCAATGCAAAAACACTTTGATGAACATGCACCCTTTAACCTTGATCACACTAAATGCACTTTTTGCATTGATTTATTTATTTTTTTTACTTTTTTTGAATAGTTTACAAATGGCCATGAGGGTTTTGTGTGCTGCTTATGTCCCCTGTGTGCCTCACGTTTTAACCTTGTGTTGCGTTTTTCTGCCATTTTGCGCCTGCAGTTGAAAAAAAAAGTCAACTGAGCAGAACGGCGCGCTATGTTGGTTACGTTTTTTTTTCATTCCCCAATCAAATGAAATCAGAGGCAGGGATTCTGTTGAGGTGATACCTGGTGAATGTCTGATCAAAAATGCTTTTTAAAGTCTATTCTCACTCTTAAGATTCTAACAAGACTTATCATATTAGTAACATTATTATCGGTAACTATAAGTTAAAGACACACATTGTTAAAATAATTAAAACGTTGTAAACATTTATGTCTTTTTGATGTTTTTATGTATTTATATGTACCATTATATATTTACGTTTAGAAGTGGTAGCATGTTGTAGTCTATCTAAAATAAAAGCATGAAAGAGAAATTTTCCTTGCCACAACACATGCCATTAGTTGTACATCAGTATATGAAATACAACATTTAAAATTGTTTAATGTCATTATAACACTCTTTTAAATTTAGACAAGATTTAGCTGAATATATATATATATATATATATATATATATATATATATATATATATATAATTTATTATTACTATATATAATTTATTATTATTATATATTTTTAATCAGACGCTACAAACTATACCTATTAAAACTCCAGTGACTCTTAGGCAGACCCAGGGGGGACTCGATTTCTCATGACAGCACATGTGTTGTCAAAACAACTTCAGAGACTTTTAAGGATGAAGGAGAGACTAGTCGTCACTGTTTGTATATACTAAAATTATATACATGTGTATGTGTATATCTACAGCGACACTCGCATCTGATTCAGTTGTTGCCTAGCGACATAAAAAGTGCACTTTTTTTTCTTGTCAACAAAAAAGGCAGTGTGGTGCACATCGCGTTCTTGAAAAGGGCGTTCAGTGATTTTCATCGTTTATTTTTGCACGTTTAAAAATGCAAACAATAAATTCAACCTCGCATGTGTCAATCGTATTGACACACTGCCTCCGCAACTTTTGTTTGTCAAAAAAATTTGGTTTCTGGTTTTGAATCTGTTTTTGTTTTTTTTTTGTTTTTGTGTATTATTTGCATTAAAAAAAAGTGTTTTGGGAGGTGACCGTTCAGAGCCACTGTACAGGTGAAAGGCAAAATACAGTTTGCATGCTTTACTTTTTACTTTTTGGAATGGATGAATTAATACCCATCGGTACATAAACCTTGCACACCGAGTCCGAACAAATATTGTGGATATGGATACGAAATAAATGCATTCACAATCTCTATCTATACATAATTATACTATACATTTACTGTATATTTACTATACATTCTCTATACTGTGGATTTGTTTTCAGCCTGTTAGTCTTTACATTGTGTTGTTTACAAATTGTAGGTTATTGAGAACCTGGATTCTCTTTCTTCCTTGGAGAGTTTGTTTCTCGGCACGAATAAAATCACTCAGCTACAGAATCTTGACGGATTGCACAATCTGACGGTTCTCAGTATTCAGGTGTGTTTGTGATCAACGGTGTTTCTCCTTAGCCAATTTGACTTTCACTGTCAGTGCTAACATCTGCTCCTGCCCGACAGAGTAACCGCATCACCAAGCTGGAGGGTCTCCAGAATCTTGTCAACCTGCGAGAGCTTTACTTGAGTCATAATGGCATTGAAGTCATGGAGGGTCTGGAGAACAATGTAAGATCTGCAACTCCTGTCAATTCAAAATGTGTCTAAAAGATGATTGCCTTGTTTGTGCTTTTCAGTTTTGTTGAATATCTACACTTTATAGACTTTAATTTATTCAGGTTCAACTCAATTTAAGTTCTACACACTTAGTTTAACTCTATATTTTTAGTCAGTTTGATTAATGGAAGTTTAGATGACAGTTGTTAATTTGATTCAACAACAAAACAATAATGCTGCAAGAATTTGTTTTACAGTGTATAGCAAATTGCAAGTTAAAGAAGCTATTGTGTATACAAGAGAAGGTAGAAAGTGTATAGTAGGTTCGTGCTTAAATTTTCCCCGTTTCTCCATCTTTTGTGACGTTCTCTTCCTCTCCTTTGCACCTTTTACTCTCTGGGGATTTCAGTGTGTTCTGATCTGTCGTCACATCTCTAGAAGTGGTTTTATTTTTATCCTTCCCAGAATATTTTATTGCTAGAACATACAGATCTTTCATCTTTCTCCTCCTCTTCTTTTTTAGAAAAAGCTGTCAACTTTGGACATCGCTGCTAACAGGATAAAAAAGATTGAAAATATCAGCCATTTGACCGATTTAAAAGAATTTTGGGTAAGAAAGAGAACGACAGGTTTACTCTTGTGTTTGATTGCATACTGTGTTTTGTTTTGTCAACACTACCATTCAAAAATGCGAGGTTAAGATTGTCTTAATATCGATCTCTTCTGAGCATTTATTCAGTTCACAATAAAAGCTGTGATATTTTAAATTATTATTATTATCATTATTGTTCGATTTAAGTTTGTTGACATTGTACAAGTACTAGACAAGTGAATGCAGTCGAGTGCAATAGCTGCAAGCATGGGCGTAAATCTGATTTAACAGTAGGGGGGACAATAAATATAAAATTTCTTTCGAGCATTTTTTTTGAAGGGAACACAAATAATACAGCTGAATTGTACTAAAAAAGATGTGTCGTCACAGTTAAAAATGGTTCTGTTATTATTATAGCATGGAGACTTCGTCATTATGATTATTTTCAAAGTTTTTCTCAGGCTCATTGACAGCAAATTTTTCTTTAAAACTATTTATTGCATTGTTTGTTGTGTTGTTTACAGTCAACAGACTCTTGAAACTCCTGAATGCAGGAAAAGATGTTTTACATACTCGTAATATCCATCTTGTTTACATTACACTTGTTAAATTGACCGATCATATTGTAAATCAGTGAGCCTGTGAAGTTTATCTGCTAAATAGCCACAACTCTGAAAACATAAAAAAAAAAAAGTTCACCCCACAAGAATTGTCATTATCCCTTCAATAAAGCACAACACTCTTACCTGACACTGTACATCTGACTGACCCTGCTCTGCCTGTTCCTCAATCATGTCTTTCTCCTTTGCCTGGGATTGATATTGTGACATTAGCACTTAAGCACTCATTCTTAAAGCCAAATTGCTTAATATGTGAACTTTTTGTACTTGGCGTTTAGGTGCACTGAAAAATGATCTTATGTCCATTTTTTCCTGTCATTTTATCCAATGCATGACACTGCAGGGCAATTTAAATTATACTGTAGCACATTTTATACACAATGGTAATTCAAAGTGATTAACAAAGAATGCAAAACTATTATAAAAATAATCACAACAATAAAAACAAGGAATTAAAAAAAGGTTAACGTTTCAATTTCAATTTACATTTTAATTTCAATTTTTTAGGCAAACCTGGCCATTAGAAATAATCATTAGTGTTTAGCCTTGTATAAGTCTAAAATTTCCATCATGGTCTTAAAAGGGTCTTCAGTTTTAAAATTTGAGTTGATGAAACCTACAGAAACCCTGTGACATGTACTTGCAAAGTTTTTTATAGTCAGTTAAATGTCTGTTGAATGTCAGCATCAACAGATATTAAGCAGACAGTCTACTAATACTTAAATGGACCATCATAATAAAATGTTACCAAAATTATGTATATGACAATTTTCTGTTCTATATATATGAAACTATTCTGTTCATACGTTTTTGGAATTTATTATTTTGCTGAGTTTTGAATTTTCATAAATCCAGTCTTAAGTGTCACATGATCCCTCAGAAATTGTTATATGATAATTTGCTGCTCAAGAAAAGATGATTACTTTTATTGTTGTTATCAAAATTTACATTTTTGCTATTTAAGACGCTGGCACTGTAATTTTGGTTTGGTTTTTTAATGTTTGCTTCAGGGGTGTTTTAAAAAGATTTTTACAAATGAATAAAAACCATTCACATGGCAGAAATGTTCAATGTCACATTTGAAGCATAAATAGAGAGAAATTGTGTGTGTGTGTGGGTGTATATATGTTGTGAATATATGAAAAGTTTTCATATTAAGCTTGAAAATAGTTAGAAAAATTATTTTTTGATAAAATTGTTGCCACTTTAACAATAAATTAATGGAGTCAAAGTATTGAGGAAATAAATAAATGCAAATCTTAAAAAAAACTACTAAAATATTGGCAATAAAAAAAAAACACTACACTTATTTGCAAAACATTTTTATATGTTGTGTTTACAAAACTTATCCAGTCAATTGCAGTGCTCATTGTCAACCATAAGTTTGCAATGCGGTTTTCACTTTGCATGTCACGTTTCTGCACATTTCACTTTGTGGTCCTGATTTGACAACAGTGCAGAGTCAAGGGAACTTGGGCATGTACAGGCCATGAAGAAAACGAGCCAGGGTCACAAAGTGAAATGTGAATAATTAAATTGCAAAAAAAAATTTTTGCTCTGTTTGATTTTTATTTAAAGTTCTTTTTTGTTTGCAAGTTGAATTTTTATTTCTCAAAACTCAAAGAGAGAACTTTGAAATTTTTTCCCTTTTGAGTTCTCTATTTTTATTAGCAAAATTAATTTTTATTTCTCAAATAAATTTTTCTTTGCGATTTTTGGAAAATTGCATTTATTAATTTTATTTTTTGCTCAATACTTAATTTTTTTATTTGCAAAACTTTCATTTTGCAAGTATATATGACCCTAGATTGACTCCATATAAGCTGCCTGGTGTCTTTAGAAAGTGACTTTGTATACAAGATGAAAATTTGACTTTCAGGTTGATGCTCAGTGTCACAAATGGAATAAAAGTATTGCATAAATATAATGATGGACCGCATAGCACCAGTATAGTACATTAATTCAATTGAAGTGCACTGAAACGTTGGTCTTTTTGACGGGAGTAGTGTTAAAAAGAAATGTTAAAAGTAAATAGTGTGAAATAGTGTTGATCATTTTTGTGGAAAACGATACGTTTTTTTTTTTTTATTTAGAGGAAAAACAAATACCTTTTGTAGCATTATTAGTCTTTAAGCGTGATTTGTGATCATTTTATTGTATTTTTGTTGGATTAAAGTATTTCTGCTTGGAAGTAAACTCCACAAAAAATATGTCTTAATGTGAAATTAATGCACATGTGACAATTGTACTTTGTGGCATTATTTCCAAGTGCTTTTGTTCATAACAATTAGCATCTTGTTTATTGTAGTTGAATAACATTTTCAAAATGAACAAAACATTGTTATTACACTAACGTTTGTTTTCTTCTTATCTTCCTCACACAGATGAACGACAACCAGATAGAAAACTGGGCAGACTTAGACGAGCTCAAGAACGCCAAAGGTCTAGAGACTGTCTATCTGGAGAGAAACCCCTTGCAGAAAGATCCTCAGTACAGACGCAAGATCATGCTGGCGCTTCCCAGTGTCAGGCAGATCGATGCTACCTTTATCCGTTTCTGATCATCCATCCATCCACCCACTGCACATTAATAACACGCCACCACCATCACCTCATGGACACCACATGCCCTATTTATCTCTTTTATTTACTTTTTTAAATAACAAAATCGACGAAACACACACTCCCAGTGTTCACATGCTGGCACCTTTTACTCGCACAGAGACTATATATAATATACCGATGCTCTGACTTATGCTATAGCGCGAATGCTCGTTAATTTATTAGGACCTGATGAGTTTGACCTGAAAGAAAGTGACGCCTGATGCTCAGAAAATATATCACTTCTGACCCATACTACATTTTGGTAAGGAAATTTTTACAACATAGACATCACTTCTTCTCTCCAGCCATGTAGCTCATTTAAGACCGTATTTGCTATATGAAGTCGAATTCAGTGACTATAAAGAGATTTCTGGACTCAATTTGCATATCGTTTTGCTTTTTTTTGGTAGTAGAAGTATGTTCAAACTCTGCTTGGAATGAGATTCACTTTTCATCAACGCTGAATACATTAGAAGCCTCAACAAGGAGAGATTTATTCCATTTTAAATGAAGGTAATGCCACACAAACTCAAGTCTATGCACTGTAAAAAGCAATTAGTTACTTTACAGAAAGGCCAGTAAACATTTTACTTTTAAAACGATTAGTTGACTTTACTTTTAATGAAGTGAGTAAACCTGTTTTAACTGCTAAGTTGACTTAATTTGTATAATTATGCACATAGTTCATTTACACAGTTTTAAGGAAACAGGTCTACCT